>NC_070636.1:15963540-16052562 GCF_947347685.1 Pleuronectes platessa | reverse complement strand
AACACCTGACGCTTTCATTAATTAACTGGCCACAATTAGCGCCGCACGTCACGCCGGATAGACTCCTTCAAGAGAAATATGAGATATTAAAAAGCAGGGAGGGACTCCATTAGAGCTGACCTTTCCTGCGAAATTACTGATATTTGAGATTTAATTCAGAATTCAATGAAAACTTCATTTTTATTCTTACGACTGAGGCCCCCCCTTTGTGTCCAACCTGAAATGGGGTCTCCTGCAGCCTGCAGGTCGTTAATTATGATCTTTATAAATTAAATTAAGAGGATGTCACTGCTTGATTTTTTTTTATCTTCATGTCCTACAGGTTAAAGACAAAGATATTTATCACCTCTGGTACGACAGGCAAAATATGGCCTCTTAGAATTAATTATAAACATAGACAAAATTCCAAATTGACTTCCTCTTTGCATTTAAATACCAGGAAATGTTTATTATATATTACCAGAGTGCCCGGTGAATATCCTTTCTATGGATTTAAACAAACTGAGGTAAGGAAACACTCTCACCTGCTGTTTGGTTCAAATATTCAGTGACTGTCGTTGCCTTTGACATGTGACAGATACAGACGCTGCGACAGAATAGACAATGTAATTCTGACTTTATCCGTCCTGATGAAAATGCCTTTAGCGAGAATAAGAGCATGGGTACAGTTATGCATGTGAAGTTTTCAGATGTGTACTGTGGATGATTTTACGGTAAAGCTGAGGGTACTGTCCCGGTGATCAACAATCATCTTCTTCTTCGTTCCACTCCCTTTTTCTCTCCGTCTTTCTCGTACTTTCAAACCGAAATACTTCAGCACAGACGACCACCGCACTCATCTCTCTACACTCGCCCATTACCGTCTCCTGCTTTGACTGAGGGCACCGCAGCCGCCTGCTCTCATCTCATCTTATCTCTCTCTCTCTCTCTCTCACACACAGACACAAACGCACGCAGACGCACACAAACACACACATCCACCGCATGCATTTATTTATTCGTTATATTTCCTAATTCAGTTTGACGAATGAGTGACAGCTTGACACTTCATTCGGCAAGATTAATAGAACGACACAATATTTACGTGGCAGAGACAGCCAATTATCCCACCATCTATCATCCAGATTATCTTTCTGATTGAAAACTACTCGTCCATGTAATCGGAATTATTTGGAATTAGAAGAGAATTTATGGCTTCTTGTGTCACTTTTCCTGGACGGTGGTAAATTAGAAATATTAGATACATAAAGAGAGTATAGAAAATAGGATAAATAGAGGCCTCGGAATTGATGTCGCACATTTCCGTTTTGTTTTCCTCGCCAATCTCTGGGCCTGTGGATGAACTCTCATTTCAACTCCCCACTTTATCACCGCACATTGTGAACGTATCGTTTTCTGCGGATGATACTGTATAATTCACACATGAAGAGTTGTCACAACGTCTGCGGCTGCGGTTATTGTTTGGTGGAACAAGCCGTTCTTTTAATTAGAGAGCAAAATGAAATGTGTTGAAGTTTGAGGACAGTAATGGATAGATGTTATCTGCAGAGATAGCCTTGTGTGTATTGATCCCTGGCTATGTTTTTAAATGTCCGTCTCACTCAAGCCAGAGACGACATTAGTTTACTCCTTCAACCTCTGTCCTTCAGCCTCTGTTGATTAATTCGCCCGACTCTTTCTATCTCACCCGACAATACTTTGTATTCTGTTTTCATTCATCACCTTTTTGTACCATTCTCTCCCCAAACTTTTCAACCCCTTGATTAATTAACCTAATCTCTCCGCTCCTGCTTAATGTCTCGGAGTATCTACTTTTCATAGCCGAACCACACTTTCACTCCACTTTTAATGGGAATCAGAAGACGAGAACAAATGGAGACTGTACCGGCATGTGTGTGGTTTCAGATCCCAGATGGAGAGGGGCCGGCGGTGGAGCTCCAGCACGTCTGCGTCTCGCCCGCGGGAATCGATGCGCTCCACTTCTGCGGAATTTGAAACTTGTTTTTAAACAGCTCTATCGTAAATTAAAATAGACTTATAATGTAATCTGGCGGCCGAGTGGTCAATAGCTGTGCCGAAAATAAACGTACCTAATATTTGCTATGGTACATGAATTGACTGAGCATTTTCAGCCGTAGGTCTTTAGTAATGGAATTTGGAAAGTGACGTTTCATCCATTTAGTAAATCCTGGCGCTCTGAAAGCCTAGCACTCAGTCATTTCTTGTTTTAGAAATGGTGAAAATTGCAACACATAACAATGTTGCTGGGGTTTGATTTTATTGGCCAGAGTGCGTTCAGACTTGTAAATGGGATTATGCCATCCCAATATAGTGCTTCAACAACTCGCCTGTTTATTTTTATCCTCTTATTAGGCGAGCCGAATCCTTAAAGGGTGCCAAAATTATCCTGCAAATCGCTGACAGGGAAAAATGAAAGGTCTCTAACGGTCATTATAAGCAATCTGTCTGCATTGAGGCACAATGTGACTGCTGCGCTTGCGATACCAACGAGGTGACCTCAGTGAGATGGGGAGGAGAGACGTGTTGAAAGTCAGACACACCGTCTGGATGGGACCACCAGGACGATGCACACGCACCACGTTCACACCACCCCCCCCCCCCCCCCCCCCCCCCCCCCGTCCAAAAGGACACAGAGACGACTGTTTAAAGTGTCTGAATATTTCACGTGTGCGTTTTTACAGAATGTGGAATAAGGACGGGCGCAAAAATGTAATTTGTCTTAATGTGTGTCCAGTGGTTTATTGACAAGCTGCACTTCAACTATATATACACAGAAGGGGGAGTTTAGTCTTTTCCATGTCCATCTGTGTAGTATTCCATGATACTACACTGTAATAATAATAATAATAATAATGATAATGATACAGTAGAGGCTGTGCAGGGTGGAAGATGGGGGGGGTTGGATTCGTATTGATAACACTGAATCATTTTTACATTAGCAACATTGATTCAGAAACCAAAACATGATCAGATGTATATATCTACATTTGACAGTGAAGAAAAGAATAATAGATTATCATCAACTTACAAGTCAGTCATAACCGCGAGACTGTGTTCTGCTACTAGCTCTGTATGGATGCTTGTTGAAGCAAAACAGAAAAAGAATAATTAAAATTGTAATAATATTATTATAATGTGTTACGTTTTATATTATAACAGGAACAGTTTTATGTTTTAACATGTTTTAACATGTTTTCAAGTTATAATGTGATATATTTTATGGTATAACTCGATACATGTGAGTTTTTTCTTTTTCCAGCGTGATAGCAATACACTCCCATAGCTTCACTGTCTGTTTGAGTCAAGTGCTTTGTTGTGTAAAATATAAATTATCAGAACTTCAATCTACAGTTAGTGGAAATATATTGTTTGTTTTCTTGATAATTCTATTACCATAGCAAAATATTTGATATGGTTTTTCTTTCTCCACATTATTAATAAATAATGAAATAATACTGGCTTATTTGGGGAGTCAGGGGAAAAAACTAAAAAATATGTGTTTTTATAATAGTAATGCTTTATGATATATTTTTTTAGCTTGAACCAGATACAGGAATGCATTGAGTTTTCCGAAAGAATAATGGTGGCTATAATTCCCTTCTCCCTCCCCAGTCTGATACATGTCATGAAGTGGCTCTCTGTCCAACTTATTTCTCATGATGTGTGGCCACTGCCGCAGGAGCTGGTGTTTTGGATGTGTCTCATACGTTCGTGGAGCCTGATGACTCTGCTGGTGGACTCATTTTAACCCCATGGAGCAAATTAACAGTATCGAGCTCCGTGCTTCCCTGTAACCTTTCTCCACTCTGACTGACATTTGTGTTTTTCTTTGCCTTGGGCCTGGGCGTATGGCGGCCCTGGTGAAGGGGTGCACAGAGAGATGCCACATATGTTCAACAAACGCCTGCGTGTGTCAGTGTAGCGTTTTGCGTGTGTGTGTGTGTATGTGTGAGAGAATGTGTAAATGTCTGTGTATTGGTGTATCTGTGTTAGCCAGTCCAGCTGTTGTGCAGGGGGGGGATTCCTCCACAGTGAAACTGGAACTCGGTGCAGAAGGCTGCTTCAGCGGAGGGGTCGCGACCTCAGAACATGGCATGGATTCACAACTCTGACTGGGCCGTATCCAGAGAGATGATAATGAACACTGGAGAGCTGGATCATTGTTCTCGAGCTGAGAAAACGTGTCATGGTCTTTTCACATTCTCATTTCGCTGTTCCAGTAGCTGATACTGTGAATGTGACTGTACGTCATGTAACTCTGAAGTTATCTGTGCTCTGCCAGTGGCCTTTTACAAAGAGGGAGCTGTTTGTTTGAGAGGACGTCGCCAGTGGTTGAATTACATGAGCCTTTTTGAATATTTCCATTTTTATATTTCCTACTTTACCACGTTGTTCTTATTCTATATATGTATATACAAACATAACCATTTTGTACAAGGGCTATATCTGGCATTGGTGATCTATATGATACATTATAAAATATTATAATAAAGTGTAACATAGTTGAATTAGCTTCATCTCAACCTACCAACATTTAATAATGCTTCTTATAAGTTTGGGCATGAGCAATAACCCAATGATATACTTTACTGTAATAATATGCTATAATATAATATATAGTCATATAATGAATAAGATCCCAGGAGAGTTAAATGTTGAAAAGTGTATGCACATATTTTAATTGAATTATAATAGTTCTGACTGGGATAATTCTGCTGCATGATAAGTACTTCAAGTACATTTTGCTGATAGTACTTCTGCACTGTAAATATTGATTGCAGAGGCTTTACTTGTTATGTATAATATTGACAGTGTAGTTACTCATCTAAAAGAAATGAATACTTCTTTACAGATTAGATTGCGTCCATCTCTGGCTCTTATTGTGGGGTTTTGAATAATATATATGATTACAGACATTTCTGAAACCTGATTCTAGAGCTGATACATTTCACTTTATATTTTGTTCAATCTATCGGTTCTAGAATATAGAAATTAGAAAGATAAGATAACTTGATAATGTTGTATATTCAGCTTGAACATGGTTATATAAAATGATGGCATGTTACTGTTGTAAATTCAGCTAACGGAGCTTTCTAAGATGTGTATATACTATGCGGACATGCTTCCTCCTCTGTTTTGAGTTTGAGGTATTCGTCCCCCTCTGGGGAATGATCTTTGACCTATCATATGTTATCTTGCCTTCTAAGGGAGGAGCAAAGATGTGGGGGTTGACTTCAAACTTATAGTAACTAAAAACATGTCCAAATTTAGACATAGACCCTATGTGCTACGTCATTTTATCTATAGTTCTGTGGTAAACAACTCCTCTATAAAAGGGCTTGCCTGGCGGAGGCGAGCCAGATTTTCACTATCTGGCCATTGTGATTTCTCCGGGCATACCATGGTGTCCGTCTGACCTGTATACTCTTGTGTAATAAATATTATACTTGTAAGTACTGGGTCCGCTGAGAATTCATTCAACACCGACCTCGACAAGACTCTTCTGCCTCAGATATACGAAAATAACTTTATTGATCCCATGTAAGGGAAATCCACTTGTTACAGCAACAGATAGTAAATGAGGTAGACAACTGAACATATGAAAGTCTAACAATAGAAATGTGTATATTTTATAAATAAGTTTAGATTCATAATAAAGTGAGAGCTCCGTATTGACATTTGACCCTTTCTGTGACGTCACCCCCATGAAGTCATGTGATTTCAGTCACATGATGTTATTTCTGAGCCTACAGTTAAAGTCCTGTTGATTAGATTTTATCTGAACAGAAAATAAACAGACTGAATTTTATGTGTCCCAGATTTCCTGGGACAAATAAAATCTTAATCTATGCACATATGAATAATACAATTGGTGTGTGTCCTACAGATAAGAATGTAAGTAACGTGCAAGTGGACACTAATATGCATGTGGACAAACTGAGCCAAAATAGTGTAAGTAGTCAATATGTCTCCATCAATAAAGTTTTCTGATCTTGTCACTACTTTTTCTCGTGCTATATTTCCATTGCTTGTATTTACATTACTGTTAAACTCTAATATGTAGACCCCCAGATTGGAGAAAATGTTATATATCCTTAACTCTCACTGTAATGCTGTGACTGGATGATAAAGCTGCAGTGGAATGGGTGTAATTGAAGTTTTGAGGAATGAAGGGGGACACAGTGGATTGGAGCTCCCACACCAGCTGAAGTGGGTGTGGGAGAAGAGGGATGGAAGTAGAGTGGAGTGTATGAACCTTGTATCGTGGAGCTGTCATGGTGCTAATGGAGGAAGTGGAGCAGAGGGTCAGAAGTCCTTAGCACCTGTGTGGAAGATTAATGACAGCGGGGCCACAGGAGAGACAGACAGACGTACAGACAGACGGACGTACAGACGGATGTACAGACGGATGTACAGACAGACAGAGAAACTCTGAAACTGGCCCTATCTGACTGATTCAAAGGTCAGAGCTACTTGACCTTTGCAAGGATCCTACATCGGTGTCACCACCTCGTGTCACCAGTTTTCCTCTAAGATAATTACATATAACATACTGTATATTAAAACGTGTCAGAGAACATGCTTCAGCATCACCAGGATCATCACGTTACACGCAGGTCTGTGCAAGAGCAGCGAGATTCATATTCAGCCCAAGCTGTTGAGCCCAATGAAAGGTGCTCTCAGGCAGCGATGACAGTGGAGATCTTCAGGATTACCTCAGTAGCATGTAGCGCCACAGAAAAGAGATATCATCATTATCTCGACACAAAGGCGGCCCTCACATTGTTAAAACAATTTGCTGCTCTCTAATGTAGGCTGTCAGAGCGCCGCACAGGTCTGGTTCCAAGAGTTAAGTTGTAGGGGTATTTTTTTTCCTTTTCTCTCTCCCCCCCCGCCTCCCGCCTGGCTGCCCGCCTGCCTGGGGAATCACGGCGGGTACGAGGCTCATTTCCTCATCAAACACAGGACGAGTGATTTGGAATATTTATGAGGCTCCCAATTTAAGTTAAACATTTAACAAAAAAGCATCCGATTAAAATGAGACAGCAGAAAGGGTTAAAGTCCCAGTGGGCGGCCGGGTCTAAAAATTAAAACATGGAATGCAGGAGATGAATTAAAGTAGCAGGTCGGAGACAGATTTCAGCTGCGTGGCATTATACTGTATAGAAGCAGCGGTGATATGTGTATGTTGAGACAGGCTTTTCATTGACTGTGACCGGAATTATAATTAGGTATACAGAGATAATGCTTTGATAAAGGCTCGGCGGGATCACTTTTGAATAAATTGCATACTGATGTGAGAATTTCGTGTAAAAAGAGACATCACCCTGACAGGAAGAAAAATCAAACGATTTAAAAACAAAAATGAACTTTTATCAGTTCTTTTCAATCAATACATGTGACTGTGTGAAAAAAACGAGTTATCCAAACAGAGAAATACTTTGAATTGAGATTTCTAAAAAGAAATTTCCCTGTCAGATGATTCTCACGTGTTACGGTTCACTGGGAAGTTAGTTAATAATTCCCAATCGCTACAATCAGAGCGTTACTGAATGGAAAAGCACGCGACATTGAATTGTTGAATAGAGACACATTTGCGAGCGTCTCCTCCCAATCCTGTCGTGCAGACATCGCAGTGAGGATATCAGAGCTATAGTAACCCTGCTTAGGTCAGAGGGCACGGGTAACACAATTCCATATTGACTTTATTGATAATCTATGGCTCCCTTTCATTCTTTTCCCCTCCTCTCTTCTACTCTCTGTGGCGGCAGATCAGTGAGCGGGGCTGCGGAGGAGGGGGGTCGGCCAACTCCTGGTCTGCTCACCGACTCTCCCTCCACTTCCTGTTTAATCACCGCTCCCTCAGGGATATTCTGCCGTCCATCTATCACACCCAGAAAAAGTCCAGGTGCTCTATATCACTGAGGGATGAAGGACTGAGGTCAGGTGGGTATGTGTGTCTCCTCTGTGCTTCTACAGAGGGACACTGAGCTGCTTTCAGAACTCCACAGAGTGTCTGGAAAAAAGGAGTCTGGATATCTGGAGTTCTTTCTTTTACATATGAAGAACAAAGCGGTCAGTCGTGTTCACATAAAAGGAACATGTCCGTGACGTTCAGACGAGGGGGGGGGGGGGGGGGGCACTTGGGTATGCATGCAGGAGGCAGGGCAGATCGACAGTGTGTTCGTTTACAGCACATTAACACCAGCGCCGGCCCATATGATCGAAAGCTCTCAGATCTCATTGTGTGTCCAAGATGACAACTTTGTCTGTGTCTCTTTGTTATCCTGAGATATTTGTGTTCTTCCAGACTCGCATCTGTTACAGGTTAGAAACGTCATCAACATGGCCACTCGCTCGCCATGAATTTGACCAGGTAGTTTCCCACTGTGTTCACACATGGTCTCACTTTCAGGACATTTTACTGAGGGCTAGCAGGAACAGTTCTGGAAAATATCAGCTGCAACTGATTCAGACATATGTGTTCTGCCATGCCTCTGATCAAATTCAGGGAAATGTCCATGCTTCAGAGTCAAATGAGATTGTGAATAACCTTTATTTTACTTTATCCTAAGGTGTAGATTAAAAGAGTGTAAAAGCGCCCACACAGCGTTTCTGTGTGTTGTACTGGGTTTACTGGAAACATCAATATAACAGATTTCATGTCAGATTCTGGTAGAAAAACTGTTACAAATGTAACTTTCATTTATAACTGTTTGGCATAGCTTTCTGTGCCAAAATGAAAGGTGATAAGATTAAGACGGCTCTCATGTCTGCTTAGTTATATGCAGCTCTACTAACGAGATCTGCATCTTCAAAAAATGTCCAAGTTATAACAACTTTAATACCCGTTCTATTATTGTGACCATTTCATAGTGAATATGGTTTGTGAATCCTCCCCTGCAGTGGAGTGCTGTTGTTTGTTTATGTTTTCAGTGGGAGCCCTGAGGGAAGTGACTGATGCCCAAACCACAGAGTCACCGCCTCAGGCCATCATATGTTGCCCTCCATGGTTCCCTAATGCAATCTGCATCCACTACTGTGTGTGTGTGTGTGTGTGTG
Organism: Pleuronectes platessa; assembly: GCF_947347685.1. Taxonomy (NCBI): domain Eukaryota; kingdom Metazoa; phylum Chordata; class Actinopteri; order Pleuronectiformes; family Pleuronectidae; genus Pleuronectes; species Pleuronectes platessa. Next base: position 16,043,478 of record NC_070636.1, on the reverse strand, counting down.
TGTGTGTGTGTGTGTGTGTGTGTGTACAGTATACAGTGTGTGTGTGTGTGTGTTTTCTATCTATCTATCTATCTATCTATCTATCTATCTATCTATCCATCCATCCATCTATCCATCTATCTATCTACCTATCTATCTATCTATATATATATATCTGGTGCAGCTGAGAGTTGATACTAATTTACATTTTCATAAAAAATCCACAAAATCCTTCTTTACCTCTGTATCTGCTGCTAAATGGCAATAGCTGAGAGTCAGTTAACACCTGTTAGTGCCAACCATTTAGATAATTTATCACAGTGTGTGATTTATTATAATGTCCCCTTGGTTGATGCAAATGGTTTTCCACTATTATCTTGTAGCCTGGAATGAAGGTCTTCCAAAGGCAGCCCCCCTATTGTGGTGGAGTGATCTCATTTTCTCAGCAGAGAGGCAAACCGCTGGCCTCCCTCTGATCCACCTGGCAGGAGGGGGGTTCGGACTGAGACAATCTGGCCAGCCCGCTGACCTCTGGGTACGAGCTCCAGTGGCGCTGGGCAGGCAGCCGGCACGGGCCAGCACTGGGGCATGAATGACTGAAGCCATAGGGCTGTGATTAGCTGACATGGCGACTGGGTTTTGCAAGCTGTCCTATTCTCGACTGTGGGTGGGCAAAGGGGCAGCGCAGCTAAAATGGGAATATGTATTGATCCTGTTATAGCGTTTTGAGAATGACACACACAAGCTATTTTTACAGGTGGGGGACACACACTGCTGTCGAAGGCAAACTGACAGTGACGTAGATAAACTAGCAAAGGGTCGATGGGCCGAGGGGTCGGTGGAAACATGCAGCTATGATTTAACAGGATAGTTCAATATTTTGTGAATTAACGTATTGGTTGATCAGCTGCTTTTGTTCTCAGAATTCAAAATTCGTTATCATAGTTTCCTATTATCTCAGTTTATTGATTGATAACTACTTCTACACGCTTCAACACAGACATTCATTCAAACTTCAAAATTTTGACCTCAATGCAGAAATTATCCAATGTATTCAGTTTACCAATATCGCATTACCGTATATATATGTGGGTCAGGAGGGAGAGCGGGTCGTCCACTTAGCAAGAGGTCGGTAGTTCAGTCCCCAGCTCCTCCAGCCTACATGCCAAAGTGTCCTTGTGTGAGATAGTAGTCTTGTGGTACTAGTTTTTCCATTTTTTTCGTTGCCACTGTAATATCATTATGGCTTTACCACCAGCATCTTCAGACGCAGTACTTGACAATATTTTAAATGTGTTAAATATTTATCATAACCTTTCAAACATTATATAATCAGAGGTGACGACTGCAAACAATCCTGTGAACATCGGCAACTCTGTTTCTGGAGAGAAAAGTTCTGTTTCTTCGTCGCCCATTAATTTCATCCTACCTGGTTTATCTGAAATTAAGATTTTATAGTCAATGTTTTTCCTAAAATGAAACAGAATGTTGTTTGTTACTCTTCAGGTGTGCGGTTTATATATAAGCTTGAATAATTTCCTTAACTATTGTTATTTCAGAGGTCCGTTAAGGACCCGACATAATCTTGTAATTCCTGTTGGGTTTTTACTTCAAAGACAAATTGAAGGAAGTGATTCTATTAAAGTTGTTGCCGTATGGGGATCAGCACCAGCGCGTCACTCCGCTATGGTGAAACTAAAATAATCAGATTATCAGAATGATCTGGGAGTGATTTTGACCCAGTTGCCGACTGCTCCTGTAGTTTACTTATCAACTCGGTCCGCAGACTGAAGGCACACTGCCTGCTACAGAGCACTGGTCACCTGTTTATTCACATTTTATTGATGTTGAGTTTGTCTAAATTGCACCAAATTCAACACTGCACTTCCCTGGGCACTTAACAGCAGACATGCCAAGTGTGAAGCCGATGAAACGGACTGCTGGTGAGGTATGCATTCCAAACACACACAGACGTTTGTGGAATGAGTAGATAAACACAAATTTATTTGATTTTGGAGGGATCGCCATTCAGAGCGTATTACCAATGAATCAATGTAGTTATTTATAGTGTACTTAATGTATGATGACTGGTTTGACAATGTCACAACGAGATCTCTGTCTCGGTTCTACAAAGCCGTCCTCTGCCATCTCCCCTCCCTCCTCGCTGCCCTTTACAGCCCAGGGGAAGTGGACTGTTCCTATTGGAATGCTGCAGCCCGCCGACAGCCCCAGTTCAGAGGAGGCTTATTCTCACTCACGCCGCTCACTGAACTCCTCCACTCTTTTTGCATAAAGTAATTGCTGTCAGGGAGTGTGCACTGCAGAGAGTTGCTTGGGCTCCACAAGCACAGAGGGTGAGATTAGGGAATAAAAGAGCTAAGTCAGTGCTACTTAGGCACTCCCAGATCCTGGGTCTGTCATTGTGCTGCCGTGGATGAGGGTTGACAGTGATGAATATTGGCCAAAAGTTGGTATTCCACATGATGATTTTCCCTAATGAGAATTGATGAATGCGGGAGGGGGGGACTCGGGATTGTGTGATGAGAGGAGGGACCACTCATTAAAAGCCAGTTATGCTAAACTGAGCGCCTTTAAGGTGGGCAGGGCCGCTTGGCTGAGCTCTGCCACTCCAGCAGTTCTGCAAAATAATATCAGCTGATATCAGCGATCAATACCGCCCCACACAGAAGAGTGTCAAATAAGATATATCCAAAAGAGGAACAAAAATCAATACGGGAACTCCTCCCGGTGCAGAAACAGCATTTAGAAATCGTGTCCACAGAGCAGTGCTTTTATAAGTCATGTGTCAGCTCCTACATATGTTATCAGAGATCTATAGCAATCTCTGTATCCATATGCATGAAGCTGTGGCAACACCTGGGCGTGGGACAGTCACCAGGCCTCTGCTGTCCCAGCTGCAGCCACGTCAGCCCGAGAAGAGGGACGGGCCCGCCGGTCTAGCAGATGGCAGAGTGGGCTTTGAAAAGCCATGGCCCTGAACGAGCCCCAGGCAGCCCCAGAGGCCAGCGCTCAGCCAAAGCCCCACATGAAGCAAGCCAGGAAGGACATTAAGTGGATAATAGTTAATAGTGAACCAGGTCATTTACTATCATGTGCGTACTTTATGGAGCACGACCGCCACTCCTGTGTGCAGAGGGGGCTGTGGCTGAGCGCAGGTTTAACTTTTAGATGCAGATAAAACTGCTAAATGGTCACGCACAGCCATTTGCATACTGTCACACTCTTGGATAAACATTGTGCAATACCTCAGGTGATTTAATAGCTTGTTGTTAGCTTGATGAGAAAGCACATTAGCGGGCATGTTGTTCTTTCAGTCATATGACTGGCCCCGTAATAAGGCCTCACTCATTTCAACATTTTCCGTCCTGGAAGTTCTTGCCCCTTTCCTTCACAGGGCCCAGCGCCATGTGATGTGTCTCTCCACTATGGTTAAGTATAGATGAAGAGATAGCCTCTTTAATATCCAGGAGCTCATTTCACAGTGGCTGGCAGGTCACAGCATGATGACAGCTAAACAAGCCAGCCTACAGGATGGAACATAAGTCCCACAGAGCACGAGGGCCGAGGCCTTCACTTTCCTGCAGCGCACAGAGGATGCAAAACACTCAGGACAGATTGTTATTAAGATGCAGTTAGCGGGGAAAACATACATGCATTAGTGATTGCCTCTGGTAAACATGTTGAAATGAAGATTCATTCAATTGCTAAAAACAATGGCATGCAGGTCCGAAATGCAAATGACCTCCACCGGCCGATTTGCTTTCTTCAGTTGGAATGCTTTGTCCCCTTCAGCCCCAGTGATAGACTTTGTCAGGGGCAGATGCAAAGCAGCCACATCTGGGGCTACATAATAGGATTCCCTTGTCTGCGTAGTTTTTTCTCTGAAAAGTGAATTAGGATATCTCTTTTCGTCACAAAGTGAAATAATGTATCCAACAGATGCATTTAAAACCCTTCAGCCACTTTGTGCTGCACTCATAATTGGATTTTAACAGCAGGTTCCTTCAAACAAGCAGCCATCACCATCTCCAATATTGGATTTTTCAAATACTTCTACTCATGAAGCCCTGTCTTTTTTTTTATTTCCCTTGCTGTTGAAATGGCATGGATTTTAATCAGCCAATGCACAAAATGTTTGACTGCACTGGAGTCATTAAACCTGCATGCATCTCTGCAGACACATGCACACATTCTACTGACTAGCCTATTAGGGAGATGGAAGATTATGGCCTAAATGAAGCCATTAGTTACGCAAACCTAATGATCATCTTATTTTCATGTATAATTCTGATCCATTTCCCTCGCTCAAGGCAAATATTTCTTCCCTCAAATGATTTGGCAGGAACTGAGCAAAAACAACAGCAGCATCAACAACAAAAGCAACATCAGGAGCCTTAATGAAAGCAGCGGAGGCACAGGCACTCAGGCGATTGCATCCATTACCCCTCTCTGCTATATGGACCCCTTCTTAGGGATTACCCCTGGTTCCAGAGAGGTTGATTATTAGATGCTCGCAAAGGTTTCGTTTGAATCGCCCCAGTTAAACGAGAAATTGCAGGCTGAGGAGAGAGGCTAATAACAGTTATTAACCCCGTGCGGGCGGCGGTATAAAAGAGCGCCACAATAACGAGGTGCACCACCAAGGTTTGAGGCACAGCGCAGCTAGCACACCCCCGAGGAGAAGCTAACTTATTAAAATAATGAATTAGCCGACCAGATTACTGCAGCCTGCGGCAAAGGCAATTATCCCCCTCCAAATCCCTGGACAGGGCTCCCTAGCGCCACCATAAAACAAGTGCTCAGAAAGCAGGAGCCCTCCGCTCCACACAAATGAATAGGCTGTTAATTAGGATCTCTCCCGCTGCGGGTAGCCTTCCCACCGCCATAACAGAAACCACTTCCACAACAGGGAGGAGGGGAGGGAGTAATGGAGGGGAGACTAAATGAGTATATGATAGCAAAAGATAGTGAAATATGGCAAAAGAGTGAGAGGAAGTGAGAACAAGTGAGACTGCAAATAGTTTAAATGTGGGGAAAACGGATAGAATGACAACACAAGAGCTGGAAGACACACAGAGTTAGTAGCAGTGAGCTCTGTGTGAGGCCTCAGTGGAAACAAGCTCGGAGCATTCGGTCCCTGCCCAGTGCTGCACAAGCTGCTAAACACTTGTACTTGGTCAGGTCCTGAGAGTTGATATGGCCACAGGGTCAGCGCCCTTCATCAGTAACTAATCTGCTGCGTTCAGTAGGTCTCACAAACTCAAACTTAATAGTTGACATTCAATTTATAATATTGTGAGTAAAACTCCTCCTTGTGAAGTATAGGGGTTGTCAGTCCAGGCAAAAAGAAAGAGTTGGTCAAGGATGGAAGTGAAGTAGGCCAATGGCCACCCTGAAAAAGAAAAAGCCCCCATACTGTACACCATGACATATATACAGCCCCTAATGGTTATAAATACTAAAGAAGCACATGGTTGACATCATGATCCAAATCTGGCCACCTTCTTCTGTCACCTTCCAACTCCACATTAGTAGAAATTACAAAGTTTTGAAGGCTGGACTCACCTTGTCCTGCATAGCTCGACTCACATATAGCAGCACAGTCAAAGTGGAAACTGTGCCAAAGGGATCACTGCTGCACACGTTGTAGTTCAGCCACACATTTAGTTTTATTCCTTTGTGCACTTCAGTTGTAAAGTCAGTGTGCAAGAGTCATTTATAGACTCAGGCTTGATCAGAATTCAGTTTTTCGCCACAGGTCCAGACAAAGGTACATCTGTAGACTATATTCGGAGGGGGGGGGGGGGGTAGCAGTGGCCCCTCACAGTAAGAAGGTTAATGGTTGAAATCCCAGCTTGGCTTCCACCGTCCGAAGACATTCAGATTGGGTTTCGGTTGATCAGAGTGTGAGTGTCTATAGATGTGAGTGGGAAGTCTCTTGCCCCCATTGATGCACTGGTGTACCACGCCTCTTGCCCAATGTCAGATGGGATTGGCTCCATCCGCCAGCTCAAAGGATAACTGGTATAGATAATGGTTGGATGTTCAGTCAATCCCCAGACAGCATACGGATGTGAATATGAGCCCTTTCCGATGCTCTGGAATTGGGATGTGAACTTACCATGGCCCATATGGTAAATGGTGAATATGGCCCAAATAACACCATTGACATGCAGTATTGCTATAGTGGCCCAGATCTGGCAAACTGGAAGGGACCGCACCAGTGCCGTCATTCCAGTTGGTATTTGGGACAATTCTGGGCCAATACAGTTATGCTATATCGCTCTGAAAAAACTATTAACTCCCTTTGGATTTTTTATGTTTTCAAGCTGTTTAGTAAGAAAGGATATTGGGTTGTTATATAAAATATGGTCTTCCATGTCAGTTCCTGAGCATATTCGGCCTACAGTTTTATTCAGAAAACTCTGCTGTATTTAACCTGCAGTGAGGTGAGTAGGTATTTCCAGCATGTGTGTATACAGTCATTTAGAAACTGAAACATTATGTATTAATGGTTTGCAAAGCATACTCTTTATAGAGTGACTGGCTCCCGAGAGCACGCTTTTATAGTCACACAGATATGCAGGGCATTAAACAAGACATTATGCCGGTGTACTGTATGAATATGCCTGCAAGCATTGACATGAATGCAATTTCATGTAATTTGAATGCCTTTCAAGAGGCAAGGACTCTTTTGAACTGTCTTAAAAAGCTCATCCACCACGGTAGCTGCCAGTGGCCCTGGGTACAGAGGAGTCATGTCGACAGGCCCAATTAATGATGGGGCGTCTGAGAGTGAATGAATGAGGAGCTTTGAGAGGATTCCTCCACCTTAAATCCCCCTGTGCTGCTGCTCCCAGACTGCCTGTGAAGAACAATCAAACGGCAGCAACCCCCTCCTATTTATCACTTTAAGACATTAGCCAGACATGGGCCTGAATATTAACCAGCTCCTTTTCCGGGAGAGTTCCACACCAAAGGCTGCGTGTGGCAACATACATTTTTAATCACAGGGGAAAACGAGGCCTCTCAATCGCTCTCATCTATTACTGTGTGCTTAACGCTGCTCTTTTTTTTTTTCTTTCTCCGAGGCTCTCCAAACAGGAAACAAGCTATCATCGCCGTTGCTCTCTCGTTGTGGCTTGAGCTTAATTTTTTTAATATATTTAACAGTTATTAAACCTGCATTGATCAGAATTGTATACCCAGGTTCATTTCGAGGTCTCTTGATGGATCACAGTGCATCCTTATCTGCCTCAAATTGTTTGTAAAGCGTAATCTAAGTCTGTCAGGGACTATCTCGACCATGTTGACAGAGTTCATTTCAATGGGTTGACTGTGTGTCTTCCTGTGTAGGACAACCGGGCTGAGGCAGCGGAGCGTGAGCCGAGCTTCCACAGCTTAATTGGAGTCATGTTCTCCCGAGCCTGGAGCTGCTCCTCTCCCTGCTCTGGCCTCTCTGCTGCTGGGCCTGTGGTGGGAGCAGGAAGGGTAGGGTGCGGGAGCCAGGCAAGCGGGGAGATGATCTATTCACCCCACCCTCTCCCTCTAGGTCCCCCCCCCACTGTGACACATGGCACCCTGGTAACAAGGTCACTCCACTGTTGTGGCACCACAGGGGTATGGCTGGCCTTATTATCAGGAGAGAAGACATTATTAAGAGGAATCTAAAGGAGAGTCTGATTTCCAATCACATTTATTCGAGCAAGACGACAAGGTTCTCCATATCCAGGAGCGTTCTTCCTAAGTTTGTTAAGGGTAAAAATTCAATTTAAAGACATTAGATATGCAAATGAGCACAATGAGAAAACCTTAAACATATTTTACTCCTTGATAAAATCATAATGGATCATAAAAGTATGTCTGTGTAAGAACAGTGCATTTTTCACATTTGGTTGCCTTATAATAAAATCATTTAAATGTATTATTCACTCTATACTCGATATCCCATAATGGCAAAACTAAAGCACAATATTAGAAATTCTCAATTGAAGCCTTGTGTTTTCTTGAGTGTATCATGACAAGCGTTGCACATCTGGTTTTGTAGATTTTCTGTCTTCTCTGCAGATAACATGACTCTCTCGGTTGGTTGGAGTCCGTCCCTGGACAGACATTTTCAGGTCCCTCCAGAGCTGTCCAATTGAGTTCAGGTTAGTGTTCCGGCTGGGTCACTTGAGGACACTGAGTTAAACTACTCCTGCACTGTCTTGGCTGTTAGCTTATGGCCACTGTCCTGTTCATCACTGAGCCTTTAACTCAGTCTCAGTCTGAGGGTCTGCGGTCCAGGTTTTCATCAAGGGTATCTCCAGACATGCCGCTCAGAATGGAGACCTTGATTTCACTAGTCCAGAGAATCTTGTTTCTCAAAGTTAATTGCTTGTATGTGCTTTCATGTGTCTTTCACTGAAGAGAGGTATCGCTATGACCACTATGCCATGAAGCCCAGATCGGTGCTGTAGTGGTGGTTGTCCTTCTGGAAAGCTGCCTGCAGAGATGCACTGAAGTCCAGACATTTTCCTGGACATTTCTGGAGGGGTTGAGTCTGGAACAGTTTTTCCAAATCAGGCTTCTTTCTGATCTTTTCCTGTCAGCCCTCAAATCCCATAAGAGAACGCAGCCGGTAACTGTCCAGAAAATTCACAGGGAGCCAGTTGACGTGTGGATTTCTAACGCAAAACTGGAAAAAACACTTAAAGAATACAAATGATAAAGAGGAACCATACATGCAGAAGATTCAGACGAAGATGTCAACTCAGAAAGACAAAAAAGATTCAGAAGCCTTTTAAGAACCGTGTCTCACCCCACTTATAATGCAGACATGACATTTGGATTATGTATGTATTGTGTGATTTTAATAACATAACATCCTTGTTAAAGAACTAATGCCCAATAAGCACAATACTGCAGAGCTCTTCAAAGCGTGAATGATTGTTCTATAAAGCCTGTTTTATGGTTAGAAGAGAAGTAATGCACTTCGACTCGTGGTTAACAACTTGAAAAGCCTTATTAGCAGATTTTCTTCCATGGTCTATTCTTCATTTGTTTAGGTAATCACTTATTATTCACTCTTTAGTGAGGGAATTACAGAAAGCGGTTAAATGAGGTACACCATGCATGGGCTGGCACTGCTCTGCCACCATTTATCAATCTCAATCTCCCTCAGTGGGAGAAAGTGAAAACTGAGGAAAGTCATTTTGTGCCCAATGAAAGTTTTCCTCAGGAAATTTTTCCTTCCATTAAGAATCAAATTAAGCACTGGACCAGTGCTTTTCAAAATGCCCACCCCCTCAAAACACACACACATGCACACACACACACACACACACACACACACACACACACATGTCTAATTTGTGATTTATTATGTTTCTGATGTGGAAGGAACATTGGTCTGCTGTTGAGTGAGAAGTGGTTTATCCACTCTACACTTTGTACAGTAGTCTGACTGTGTGTGTGTGTGTGTGTGCATGCGTGTGTGTGTGTGTGCATGCGTGTGTGTGTGTGTCACAGGGAGGGGGGGGTAAGCAGCGCATGCAACCATCATTCACTGCTGTGGGTCAGCCCTGACACGTGACAGCAGGTGACCAGTGTCAGACAGGAAAGGTCACCAGCCTGCAGTCTGCTTGGCTCTCCTAGTTTACACAGATTAAAGAGTCCTGCAGACAACCAGGTGAAAATTTAACTCTAAGAGACAGATTTTCTTCTTCTCATGCCGTTATGGAACTGCTGTGGGTAGAGCAGCTCACATAGCTGGGTGTCTTTTTGCCTGATGTGTTTTCTCTGTCCAGCTCTCCTCTGTCTGTGTTTCACCGTCTTCACTGTCCCTTTTTCTCCAGAACTTGCAGCATTTTCTCCCTGGCTCACGAGTCTATATGGACTTAGATGAAAGTAAAGTCTGGAGGCAATGGTTTTGAACATTTTTCAGGCTGGCCACTCCCTGTGGGATGCCTGTGACTTGAAAGCACCATCTTATTTGTCTAATGTGCAGTGATGCACATTTGACATTCACCTGTGGATGCTTGCCTGTGTGTTTGTCTGTGTGTGTCTATGTGTGTGTGTTTGCGTGGACCTTATTTTTGTGTTCACAGGTCCATTAGTGGAATAGATTAAATGCATTGTTCCTTTTTCCTCTGTGCGTCGCCTCCGGGGTGTTTTTTCCTTGATTGCATTACAATCACAGTAAGCATTTCCTCATTAGTGGTAAGCATGTGATAATTTCTTATTTTAGCCTGGGAATTTCAACCATTCACATGCATGAATTGGTGTGAGCCCAAGTCGTATGACCACAGTCCTTTTTTAAATCATTTTAGGTCAAATGCTTTGTTTTAATTTTTTTAAAGGGAGGATAAAATCTGCCGGTTGAAGATTAGCTATGAAGTTTAGCGTGGGAAAACCTTTATACCAGGCAGTCCATTGTGGGGAAAAAAGGGCATTGATAGGAAAGCAGATAGAGCTGATCAATAAGAAGTGCAGTTTTCTCCCTAGGCCTTCTTTCATATCTCTCTCTTGTTTGTGTTTTGAAGGGGTCGGGGGTTGGGTCTGGTAAAAGTGGTGGCGTGGGCGGGCTTCTGCCCCTTTATCAATCAGGATTTTAATTACACACGTCTAGGGCGACAGCTAGATTAGAAACCAATCGACGCTATCGGCCACAAAATCTAATTACTGTTTATTGACAGATAAGGGCAGGCCCCCTTCACTTTTCCAAATAAGATAAACCTCCCCCCTCATACACAATGAAGAGCAGCTCATACTGTCCATGAAAGACTCTATGATAAGTAAACCCCCGTCAGAGAATTCCTCCATGCTTATGGAGAGACGTTAGCTCTATGGACCTCTCTGTTGACACAGGATCAGAGCGAGGGGGACAAATGGGACCCCCCCTTTAAACTGTATAAGCTCTGTAATAGTAGAAGCAGTGGTGGATCTAGGAATCTGAATCAGGGGCCATAAAGGGGCCACAATTTACACAGAGGGTCCAATTATATGTCAAACATTCATACATAATTCCTGATTCAGTGAGGTGGACATTTAAGTCCTTCCTTCAAAAAAGCTTAGAGGGTAAAAAGCTTTAAAGACATTGTCATATTTATTATTAGTATTGTTGGTAAGTGATTCGTTTATTTTTTTAAAAGAGGATTTACAGGACGGGGTCACTTCAGGGGCCAATCAGATTTCAGCTGGGGCCAATTCCCCCCTGGCCCCGCCCCTTGATCTGCGCTTGAGTAGAAGATTTTTGTTAATACAGCCAATCCGACCTGATATTTATTCAACACTTATTGCAGAAATTTTTGCGCTTGTCCGTGTAACCTTTAACCTTCTGTTTCATAAACTGTAGTTACTCCTTGTTCTGGTTAGTAACCCATAAATAAGCAGGGTTTTAATGATGAGTAATGAGTGACCCTTGACCCCACACAGGTGATACATCCCCTCTTTTGTTGACACCTCTCCCAAGAGGACGCTCCATCCTCTCCGTGCTCAACGTCTGCCTCTCTCCCGACTAAGAACCCCCCCCCCCCCCGCGCCACACGCTCACCCTCGCCCGACGCCATCCACCGCTTTGCAGCCTCCGTCACCGTGCAATGCACTTTGCCTTTAAAGCCGAGAATCTGCCTCAGGTAAATATGGAGTAAATGATTGGATTATTGTTCTTTCATTTGGCTGTGTAGTAATGGCTGGATTATAAACATTGCAGAGTATAGATTTCCTGTCAGATCCTATGAATCAGACATCCTTATCTCATTTCCAGACTGCCGCTCCACCCAGCGCTGCCATCTCCCAGCCAGGGAGTCTGTGAGAGCGTGTGGAAGCAATGGACGTGTGTATACACACACACACACACACACACACACACACACACACACACACACACACACACACAAACACACACACACAAACATAAACAGACAGACACACACACACACACAAACATAAACAGACAGACAACAAGACAAGCACTCACAGTTACACACACACATAGATGTATACCGAGAGAGAGAGAGAGAGAGAGAGAGACAGAGGGACTGTTGTCACCCTGCATAGCACAGGCACTCCAAAGTCCATTCGAAGATTTCAAAAACCACTTAGGCCCCCTGTCCATATTTGTTAAGCAAGTAAATCTAAGGGCCACGGTGCACTGAATTCAAAGAGAGAGGAGAGACAGCAAAGTAGAGAGCATGAGAGAGACGGAGAGGGGGAAAGGGAGAAAGATGTCTCCTAAATGAAATTTCGGTGAGGGTGGGATGGAGGGCGGTTGACAGCAGGTGGAGGGAGAGGGGCCTCAGACCCTCTGATCGGGTTTGAATCGTGCAAAGAAAAATGTTTGGGTTTGAATTATGCAGCATTTGTGAGCAGGACTGGAGATTGATGCCTGATTCCTCTGATGCTGGGACGTCATATATCAGTGGTTGTGTTTGATATGTTTCATGTTTTTTACTCGCCCACTCCACTCTCTCTCTGCCTCTTCACTAAATTTCTTTTCACTGGATTACCAGCATTGTAATTGGGTTAGGGACCAGCAACCGCTGCGCAGACATGCTTTTGTGGGGAACCCATCAAAACTCCCTGCACAAACTGTGGAAAGTCATGAAAACAACACACGCTGAACTTCATGTTTACCCGTATGTAATTTATTCTTAGGTTAAAAACACATACATCTGAATCAGAGATTGAGGTTTCATTATTTCTGATATAAAAGTGCTTGAGCTTGATGGTTCCAGTCCGGTGCACAGGTCATTCCACCATCAAAGTAGTAAGGCAAAAGAAATCTGCTCCTATGAGCCACAGCGATGTCGGCCATTATCATAATTTATATGATGGTGACATTCAGAAAACCATAAGACATCTGAGAGGGATTTCAATATTCAAATGTATGGAGGTAATTTTGTGACTCATACATGCACTGACAGTGAATTACCTCCACCAAGGACGTTATGTTTGCCTGTTACTGAGCAGATTACATAAAAACTACTGGACGGATCACTACTTGGTGGAAGGATGTGTTATGGGTCAGGGAAGAACCCATTAAATGTTGATGTGGATCAGGATCACAGGTGAATCCAGAGTTTCTGTTCCACTTTCTTGAACCATGCTTTTTTTCAACATTTCCATTGACTGTATTTGAAATAAAAAAAAGAAATAAAAATCAAGTATATTTAGAGAACGATATCTATGAGTGTGTGAAATTTGGTGCAGCTTGATTGACTTTAAGGGGACTGTGGGGCCTTGGCGGAGGGGGGGGGGGCTCTACCCAGTGCCCTTTATAGTTTCATATCGGTTTGAACTAGAGTTGCGACCAACCAACCATTTTAGTTGTCAGTGTTTCTGCCAGCTATTTTCTGAATTAGATGACTCATCGTGTTTTGATAGTGAAAACTGTCTTACACTTTCCAAACCAGAATCTTCAAATTGCTTGTTTTGTCTTATCAACCGCCAGATAATTGGTTTACGAGGGTATAACATACCCCTCCCCCCCAAAAACAACCATTATATTTGAGAAGCAACAACTCGGGAATATTTTCCACTTTTCCGTAATCAGAAGTGCATAAAGTAAAAACCTTAAGTGTAGAATCGGAAACACAGTTCTAACGTCTCCATAAATCCACTCTCCTGCTTATTAGCAATCATAGTTCCAGGCTATATCTCAGTGACATTACACATTAGAGCCTTCCATCTCATGGCTCCCACGTTTACGAGAGGATTGTTTATGTTAGCCAATAAAAATTCACAGGTGAATTCTTAAACCGGGCGATATTCTCCTCCACGTCACAGTCTGGATAATCTTCCTGTGGGCTGCTGGGAGCCGCTCGCTGGTAGTTAATACACCTAACAGAGGGAACTGAACAGCACCGCTGTTGTCATTCCTCCGTGCAGAAGCACTGTGCCATTACATTTATAGATTTTCCCTCTGATGGGATAATTTGGTCTTTATATCTCTCACAAATGAAGTGATCCTCGGTGCTCCTCGCGCAGCTCAAAGTGCAGGTCCCGTTCTCAAATACAGTTAATTGCATTCGCAAAGAATCAATGATACTTTCACGGTGACAATATCATTCTTTTAATGTCACTTAATTTCCTCAGTGAAATGATTACATCAATAGCCTGGAACCCATTTCTATCTTTCAGCATGAATTAATCTATTAAGGACAATAATTACACGTTTGTAATGGATAGTTTTTTTTTTTTTGTGCTCACAAGTAAATGCAGCCGAGTCTCCATTGTGCGGCCGACTGCTGCTGGCACTGTCCTGACTGTCATTCATTCAGTTTATGAATTACACTATCACCCGGGGAAATAAATAAATAAAAGGTGCCTGTGCTGCAGCTCCTTGGTGGCCTTGTTGTGAGAGAGCCCTCCCTCTAGTGGAGATGAGCTGGTTGCTGCTGTCGGCCTCTCAGCTGAGGCAGGCAGGGATGGAACATTGAATGTGTGGAAGAGAAACTCTTTTGAGACAGAGCAGAACTAAATATACATTTATATCAACGATTTAATGGTTTTCAACCTGCTACTGCTGGGGAAAATGTGAATTTAAATGTGAATTGTGGATATGGATATGTGAGTGTTTGGCCCATGACAGAAAATAGGGCCAGGATTTCCCCAGGGGTCATGCATGAGGAGGGGTCCACCAACAAGTGTGATTAGCATGTACAACAGGCATTGATCATGCTTCACTCTAACACGGTGACTGCATCCACAAGAGAATTTCCACATGAGCGGAAAAGCAGATCCTGCGGAGTTAGTGAAGTTTGTGAACTCCCGTGTTACGTGATACAGTGATCTGTGCTGCAGACGCGACGCTGCCTATTGTCCTGTTATTTATTCATCAACAGTGGAAACCAGGCGACTGCTGCAGGAGTTCAGTCCTTTAGCTCGTCTCCAACTCTCACCTCTCACACAGGAACACGTTCCCAGCTGACGGACGCGTCCAGAGGCAAAGTAAACCACATCCAGAGCCTCGAATAGAGCTCAAAAGACCTGTGAAGGAAATAAAGGACAGGCAGCTTGAACTGATATCGAGAGTTTCCTCTTTGGAGTTCCTTTATTAGCCTGACAGAAAATAATAAAATTCGAATAATATTTTTTTTTTTTTAATTACGCAAGAAATTCGATGTTATTTTATAAATGATTGGAAGTTAAAGTCATAATAAGCCAGAGTTGTTTTTTGTATCAGGCTTATATTCACTCCCCCCTTCGAATCACTCTTGACCCCGCTCACCCGGGTCCTGCAGCCGGTGGAGGTGTTTGCTTTACGCACAGGGCGCGCGCCGGAGGAGGAGTTGACAGTGTGGCTGCGGGTGGGTGACAGTGGAGCGGCGCGCTCATACGCACAGAGACGCACCAGGAACACCACTGACACCACCGACCGCACCACCACCACCTCCACCAGCAGCAGCAGCAGCAGCCACAACCTGGAGACACCACCGCCTCACACCGCTGTGCTCAGCCGGGGATGTGACATGACTTGTCCGAGTGAGTACACCGCCCATCCATCATCCCCTCCTCACGCACTCCACACACATTTTACATGTTGTCGCTGTTTTTAAACGAAGCTTTTACGCACCTGTAGCTGTACTTTAATATTGCGTACATGTGCACGCGGTTCATCTCCAACCGAGGCATGTGCGATTGTGCACGCGGACGTGCAACCCTGTACATCTTCCTGTGGGAATAGTGACTGAATTACGTGATCGATCTGACCATTACTGTTTGCATGAAAAGGTTAAATGTGGCCCACGGAGCTTTAAGGCCCGCGTCTGTTTATTTTCAGAGAAATTCTCAGGTTGAAGTAAATATTAAAAGTGTAAATGTGAAGCTGCTGTGTGAGGAGCTCGCTCTCTCTCTCAGGCCAAACATGTTGACATCCTCAGACCTCAGTTTCATTCAGGATCAAATCAATCAAAACACTATTATCTTCATTAAAACATCAGTAATCTGAGGTTTCCTGTCGCTCAGCTGCCTCAGAACTAGTTAAACTCCATCTTCATGTAAATCCTGGTTGCTGTTGTGTGTCTTTAATCCTGATCAGTTTCACCAGTCTCACATATAAACAATGGTCAAATCTCTGCAGGGGGATATTCGCTTGTAGCTACTCTACTTTTAAAGTGACAATTTCCTTCTATTTGAAATGTCAATTCACCATTTAAAGTTTTCTTATTGCACCACAGGACATTTAAGTCTCTGCACGTGCAGAGTGAATAAAATGCAGATACATTTAAAACCATAAAAAGTCAAATCATTCAAACAACCTAAAAGTGATAATTATCATGTGACAGCAAAGCTTGATCAACACAGACTTTTTCTTCAGGTCGTCATGTTTCTCTAACTTTGTCACGCCACGTGTGATCGAGTGTTGGCCCAGCGCAGCCCTATTCTTTATTTGTATCAGATCACATCCTGTCAAATCAACTGTCACACGCCGTGATTTTTTTTTTTCTTCTTCATAACTGAGCTGATAAGGAGCAGCGATAACAGCAGCAGCAGTGTGGTCTTTCATAGCTCACAAACATCTACATGGTGCATGTCAGAGGAAATCCTGCACGGGGCAGGCCGAAGGAAAAAATATGCAGAAATGTGATTTATCAAGTGCGAGCAGTCACGTCAACAGGGAGGGACGTGTGGAGGAGAGATACTGCAGGTGTCATGAGAGAGTATCACCTCTGTGTGGTTTAGGTGTGTTGCTGCATTGTTGGATCAGCTGTTAATATGACTAGATGACACGATTCACAGTGAATGAGGGATTATTTAATTGAAGTATTGAAATATTTAAAAAAGTTTGGGTTTTTATAACTCAAATAAATAGATTTGAATTTGGATTTAAATACTGAAGTTTACTCGTATTTGTAATCAATAACAATATAAAGTATGGCGTTTATATATATATTTTTTTCTTCTTCCCATTTGTTCCACCTTCTGCGCAGTGTTGATTTGAAGTCTGAGAGCCGGGCTTGATCGTTGATTTAACTCCTCTTTAAGGAATTAACCTGACAGGTGTTTGAGTCAGATTCTCATTTATTTAGTCGTTTGTTTTTGCCTGAGAAAAGGGAGCAGCTGCTGTGTGATCTGTGCCACAGTGGAGGCACTATTGCTGCACATCAATAGGCCTGTGATGATCAATAGGGATTGCGTGATGTTTTTGCATTGATTATAGAAACGTGAGCCCATGAATGGAACCGGATTCCTCTTAGGGGGTTATACAGTTCCTGTTCAGCAGAGAAAAGTGGAGAGCAGCACAGCGACATATATAACACACCGGGGTGTTTTTTTTTTCTTCTCCTTGCATCACTCTGCTGGTAGACCTCAACTCCTCCTCACTCACTCATGTTTTTTAGTCAAGTGGCTGATGAGGACGGTTGTCAGGCACCTCGTGAGTTTCTGAGAAGTGGGCAAGCCGCTGTTCCCCCCGCCGCTCGCCTCGGCCAAGTGTCGGCCATTGTCGGACCGCTGGTTTCTCCAGTAAGATGCCATGGTAAGCTCCGCTCTTATAATGTGGGGATACAGTAACACGGAGACCCTCACTGACTGTGAAATGGTATCTGCATTCTCGGCATTCTTACTGGGCTTGATCAACAGTGGAACACGGGCGCTTCTAAAGCCGGGGTTAAAGGAAGACAGGGCTGGATTTTCCGCTGCTTTGGAGGCATGATGGGCTTCCAGAATCTGAGTTATGGCCTGAGATCATTTCTCACAGGTGCTGAAAGGTTCACAATGGTCCCTCACATGTAGCACGCGCAAATGGAGCTAGTGACACAGCTCAATAAATACATTTACTGTCCTCGATGCTCTGAAAGCTATTGGTTTTTTTTTTCTGAAAGTGAAGTGCTGCAGAGTGCTTGCTGGAGATTCTGTGGTGTGGCCGAGGCTGGGGTCGGATTTTACTTTATGACGTGTTTCATAACAGCACAGGAAACATTTTGATATCTTTAAATGCATATTGTGGAGTTTTTTTCTCCCCTCTTTTTTAAAATCTTTATTGTCAACTTGTGGGATGTCAGCTGCTTGGTGAAGTTCTCTGCTGTTATTTGTGTAAAAGTAAAATTGCTTTGGATTTCTTCAGGCTTTAATATAAAAACAGCCTATTAATGCAAGCTAACAAAGAAAGATGTGACTGAGTGCATTTCTTTCTAAAATAAAAAAAATACAATGTCCCTCTTCTACAAGTAGATACAGAGAAAATTGTTATTTAACTTTTCTTATTATTATACAAAAGCTGGCATTGACAGATTCCCAGTAATAATCTGTGTTTAAATTAGAATTTAAATGTTTATGCATCCACAATTGTACATTTGATTTTTATTTAATTGAGATGTGAAACTTTGTGTGCTCACTCTTCTCCCAGCTGCATCGCTGCATGTTGTTCATGTGATAGGTTGTTTTGTCTGTGTGTGTGTGTGTGTGTGTGTGTGTGTGTGTGTGTGTGTTTTTGTGCGTTGCATGTTGGGATCCCTCCTCCCTGGTGCTCCGCCGGCCCCTCTGTCTCTTTAAGTCCTGCCCCTCGGAGCCAGCCAACAGCAGCTGTTCCATATTCATCAAGCCCTTGAGTCTTAAAGAGCCCCATCCCGACCATGGAAAGAGTCATTCTTCTCGCTCGCACTCTCATGCTCTCTCCATCTTAGCGCTCATCCCGCTGCCTGCCTGCCTGCGCTGCTCTCTCTCTCTCTCTCTTTCTCTCTCTCTCTCCCTCTCACCCCCCTTTACCTCTCTGTCTATCTGTCCCTCCCCCCTCTCCACTCTCTCCCTCTCTCCCTCCGTCATACACACGCATTCACTTACATACACTCAGACACACACTTTTTTCCTCTCTTACCCGCGCATATATACATAAACACACACACACGCTCACACACATGCTTACGCACACGCGCACCCACTCAATCCATCAGAGTCCAGCATACCTGTGCAGGCTGGGGGGGTGCGGTGCCGGAGGGGCTGTTGGGCAGCGTGCTCGTCTCTGAGGTCGCTCTGCTGTCATTCGGGGGAAGAAGCCGGTCTCAATTGTTTTCTCTTTCCTCTTCCTCTCATTCCTGGAATGCTAAAACTGGACTGATGGACATTTCAGAACTTTGTCTTCCAGACCCTCTCAGCTATCATAACCAGTAGGTGCACCTCCTTATCTTTCTTTTCCTTCCTTCACTTCTCCTTTTAACCGCTCTGTTGCAATGTACTTTTGTTCCTTCTTCTTCTTCTTCCCTGTCTTTCCTCTTCTTAATCTTTTTTTCTTAATCCTTACCTGCTCCTCTTATTTTTGTTTTATGTTCCTTGAACCCTACCAGTCTAGTCACTTAACTTTTTCCCGTCTTAGCAGTGTGTACTTCTCTTTTTCTGTCTTACTCTTTCATTCACCCTCTCACTTTCTTAAACTTTCTCCTTATCATTGTTTCAAGGGGTTTTGCATCATGTAAAGAGCAACAGGGCAGGTGCTACTGTGTGTGTGTGTGGGGGTTTATTTTCTGAATCCATCATGTACGTCAGTCTTTACAAATCTCATTCACAGCATGGCAGATTGATTTAGTGTGTAATTTTCTTTTTTCCTAAAGAATTTTTGGGGTATGTGTCTGGTTGTGTTAGGGGCTTGTTTGCTGATGGCTTTGTTCCTATAGAGGTGGCCGCCCGGGGAGAGGGGGAATCATATTTTAAGGAGATGAGATTAACGGGAGTCCGTGGAATTGGAGAGGATGAATTACACACTGTGATATGTGCAGCCAGGGAAAGACAAATAAAAGGAGCGTGTCGCCTCAGCATGTCTGTCCCATGCAGACAGCGGCGCGCGAGGCTGCTGGGACAGTCTGGGCTTACGCCACATTACAATGTGATAAATCCATCAATAACTTATATTTGTTTTAAAGGAAATTATATCAACGTTGTGAGAAATCAAATTTATATTCATATTGGAAGCTGCTTATATGTATTTAATTCAACGCCTGTAATGTGGGTATTTTCATACACTTATTAATGGATGAATAGCCAAGACTTTAACACTAGGATTGTGTTGCAATACAAGGGTATTTTATTAAATCGGTCTTTGATATTTTATAAAGATATTAAAGATAAAGTGTTGTGAGTGCAGAAATTCAGAAAACCAGTCAGATGTATTTAGATAATTAAATATTTTCATCCACTGAAGGGTTTGCTTATAAATGTCTAGAAATTGGTTCCATATTACACACTTAATACTTTTTTACATAAATGACAAATTACCTTCTTTCAACTAGTCTTTTCATGTTCTCAATATTATCCAATTCCGTCATAATTAAGCAATTTTAAAGAAATACACCCAGTGAAAATAATTCAGTGTAAAGTTGTTGAGCTGAACTCGGTGTGTGTGTGTGTGTATTGTTTTACTGCACCACCTTGTTCACAGAACTTTACATTGAGCTTGAATCACTGCAAATTCCCCAAAAATCTGTTTTACTTTTCTCTCAGTTCCTCCTTAATATAAATGTATAAAATCAGCCGAAACATAGTGGAGATTCCTGCAACACGTCAGGTGCATACGTTCAAATGTGTTTATATTTTTCAGTGTAACATATCTTTAAATTTAAAGACAAACTTAATATTTATATTTAATTCTTAGCTATAAGCAGTTATTTGCACCACCCCAGCATTTATGTAAAATTAACATAATAATCATTTGGTTTTAGGGTAAATTAAGCTATTTAATTTTCAAGTTATTTTCCCTTCAAATGCAGTTTCCATCAAATACAGAATCATATGAATTAAAATGAGGAGACAGGTATTTAAACACTGACACATTCTCTGTGTTGTAAAAACATGTTTCAGTTTGAGTTGACGTTGACATTTCTACATATTAATTTCTTCAGTAATATATTTCAATTAATGCTGTTATAATATTTAGTAAGTTTTTACCCAAATAATACAGTTCTAATATTATAATTGTATTATAATTTCGAATCGCCCTAACATTTCTATTGCAGTGGAAACAAGCTAAATGTAAAATAACAGTGAAAAGAGCTCTGAGCTATGTGTTCAATGTGTAACTTAGAATTAATTGGGTTTATTTCTGCTAAAATGTGGATCTGGGGGAGTAATTTTCTCACCTCCTTAAACTAAAAATCTCTCATAACAGCTCATGTAGAAATGATCACAGTGAATTAGTGTTTCCTGTTTACTCTGTAACAACCAGTCGTTTGTTGGATTCCTCCAGCATTGGCCCGGGTGTGCTGCTCACTTTGCCTCAGCAGTGGCTCTCCTCTGCTGATTGGGCAGCAGTGTTTGCAGCCATATCAGGGCTGGAGGTGGCCGTGATGCTCGGGTGAGAGGATTATGAGGACTGTACGTGCTCCATGTAATTAGCACAGCGCTGTTGTGGAATCGTCACTATGTAAACTCCACAGACTGACCTGAGGGCATCGCTACAGTCTGGGACTCAGACTGACACAGAATAGAGAGACACACTCGCCTTGTCTCTTTGCAAACGGACAGTATTTAGAAATGCGTGTGCATGGAAGTGATTACCAAAGAGACACTGTATTTGCTCAAATTTCGTACATTACCATTTCTATGCGCCCCGTTGCAACCCAGCCTTTTATTTACTCCTCGGCTCATGCAGCCAGACGAGTCGCTCACTGTACGAGTTTGACAAGCTTATTGTTCACCTTGTGTTGCAGTAGCTGTTTGTGCCACTCAGAAGTGAGCCACTGCTGAGGACTGTCAGTTCAGATTCCTCCGTGCTCGCTTGAGAACACACACACACACACACACACACACACACACACACACACACACACACACACACACTCACGCGTGCGCTCTGAGCGGCAGCGAATTGAGATGTGACTTGTTTCTTCTCCTAAATGTTCCATCAACAACCTTAGAGCCCCGGGCAGAGCCGCTGCTGTAAACTCACCACCCCGCCCCGTTTCCCCTTTCGTGAAATAAGAGCTTTAATGTATTTTTTCAGAGAAGGAGAAAGAAGTTATCGCACAATGATGAATTAGATTTCAATTTATTTGACTTCATTCCCAGCTTGCTGCATTAGAGGCCTGAAAACACCCCATCCGGCAGTCCGTCCGCCTGATTCTTATTAGGTTTCGGAAAACAAGGCGAGGGAATTGCATTAGTGTATCTTAAGTTAAAAGCTCTTTGCTCTTTGACCAAGTGTTTCATTGTTATTGGGTTAATCAGATTTTTGCTGTCTTCATGGAGATGCTATCGCAGGCTAGGGGCAGTGGTGGGTAACCAAAGCGGCCGCGCACAGACACTATCCAGATGGGATCAGCTTACGGTAATTTGGTTTCAGAATACATTACCAGAAGAGGCTCCTGGCCGAGAGCGGCCACCCCCCGCCACGAGCCAGGAGCCGGTGGCCTCTGTGGCTGCAGTGACCGGCCAAACCACCTGTCCCACTCCCGCACACACATCTCCCATGAGCTTTCAGGAGGTGTAGGGATGTGTGGCACTTTACTGGAGAAAACCAAATGTTTTGAAATTCTATTATATCTGTCATCCAATTCTAAATCCCTCTTCCTTATACCAACAGGGCTTTGTTGTCCAATTCATTAGAGAGATTCCTGAGTCCACTGGCCACGCTGGAGCCCTCTCATTTCTGGTATCTAGTATCATTACTTTCACTGTAAATATGTCACTCAGCTCAGGCTGAGCGGGTGGGGGGGAGGGGGGAGCATGTTGTCCCTCTCCAGGCCAAATGGGGGATGCAGAGTATATTGACACACTCTGGATGTTCACTATTCTGTGGCTGCAGAGCTTTCAGGGCTCATGCTTTTTGTTAGCACTGAGGCTGAGCTGCCAAATCAGATCCCACCCCCGGCTGATTTATCACCCAGGTCAATAATTGGGGGGGGGGGGAGAAAAAGAAAAGCATGCAATATTAATTATATCATCAATTCATCTGAAATTCTGTGTATAAAATCTGTGTTGAAATAGTCACATTGCAAGTATGTTTCTGTTCCTAACCTCCAACATGGCACAAGTATCATAGCAGAACACTTTCGAAGATTTTAACATTCTGTCCTGAGACGCCATCTGATGTTAGGCCTCAGCTGCCGCACCTATTTCCCGGCTTCCACCTGCACCGAACAACCAGCGACTGTCACCGCACACGCGTCCCTCCCGGTTCCTTGTCCATGGTTAACCTTGGACACCTCCACCGCAGTGTGAGAATCTGTTTAAAAATAACCAGGTCCATTAGTCAAGAAGGATAATGCTAGCCTACGTGGGCTCTCATGCCCTTGTGGCAGCAGAGTGCTATCACTGACACGGTGCGTCAGCACTTCTTCCTGTTGCTCCACACTGAAGGGCTCCTCTTCATTTACACGAGCACACACACATGCATACACACACACGCACACCATAGAACATAGAAGTTGAGAAAAATAACTGAGTCAAGAAAAGAGCTGTTATCATGATAATGCACTTGACAAAAAGCTGTAGACCGTAGTGGAGAAGTAAATGAGTTTCAAGAAGTCATCAAACTGAGAACTCGAAAAGTAAAGTTGGATGTGTTTGCTGAATCGTTCGTGTTTCGTAACCATTATTATTTTGGTGACGTCTATTCTGACTCATAAAATCTCTTCGGAGTAAATTTCAGGTCCATTAGTTCACACTCGGTGAGAAAATGGGATGTAGGTGGGTAACGATATGGGTGTTTATCAGTGAAGGCTATTGGTATTGAGCGGCCAGTTGTTTGAAGGTTATGTTTCGGAGCAGTAATTGAAATGCAAAATAACATTAGGATCGATGGCTAGCTTTGTTTATTTATGAAATCAATATTGAAACCCTCCGTCACCGTGGCAGCTCTGATTCCCACTGACAGCTTCACCAAGTCTCGTCTGCGTGGCACCGCTCGGCCTCACACTCATTACGGCTCTCACACCAAGCTCTGTTTAAAACCAAATAAATCATCACTCCTTGTGGGAAGCTGCGATCTAGTGTTTCAGGCGTATATGTTTAAACACACAATCTGTAGTTTATACAAAAAGAGAGCGAGAGAGAGAACAGGCGAAAGGAAGAGAGATAGTACTACGATTGCTCTCCCCTGATTTGCCCAAGGGAAGTAGATGTGACCAATAACAGCCATTAACATAGGCGTGTGCACAGAGCCAGCCATCACAGGCCTAGTTTCTCTTTGCCGAACAGCCATCTCTATTGACGTTTCTCTTGATCCATGTCTAATATGCCCCGCTCCTATTACAGAAATAACCAAATAGTCCATTTTAAGTGACACAAACACTAAATCTTTTGCTTTGGAATATATTTTTTCTATGAATCATAACGTGAATAATAACTCGCATGGAAGTTGCATTTCAAGACTTCACTTAATTCTGGCTTTACCCACAATACAAGATAAGGTTTTGAGTCTGTTTAATTCAGGATCAACATTTTAACGTGCTTGGTTCCAAATCCTTCAGCAATTCGACTACGACAGTTAAATACAATATATTTAAAGACATAAATAGGAGTAATAGCTTGTCTCTGACTCTCCATTACAGAAAACGATTAGAGAAAATGCTCATTAGACACTAACTGCGCTTGTCTCATTTCTTCTATCGGGGATGTTTTACTTAACTACTATAGTAGCCTCATCCGATTTTGTTAGTTCAAAGTGTGTGTGTGTGTGTCAGCGCATGCCTTCCTGCTTCCCTGCCTTTAAACTATACAACTTATTGCTTAGGTGTGTGTTTGTTGGTCACATTTAAAACGCCTCCTTATGAGTGCACCCCCCCCTAAAGCCCTAAGTGAGATGGAATGGTCACATCGAGTGGCGGCTTGTTGAACCTGCCACTTGGAGCCTCCCCCGCTTCCTCCCAGTGCGTCCGCCGACACCAGATGTCATGTGAACATGTATGTTTAGATGCCCCCCCCCCCCCCGCCTCCCTGAAAGGAGATGCATTAATTCAGGAAATACTCCCAAAGTTTAATTATTCCTGAATGGTGTGGTGGTGGATACCAGCGTATAAATCAGTTAGGCCCACCCGCCTTTTTATTACCAGCACTATTTATGGCAAATGCTGGAAGAGATGAGCCTGTAAAAAGCTGGAGGCTACGGCTGTGACTGTGTTAGGCGGCGTCGGAGCAATAGTGTTTTCCGACGTCAAATCATTTTGCTGCCGTTTGAGTAATGTGTCTAAAACAACATTTTAAATGTGCGAAAATGAAGTCAGAATTTGAACTTGCCGATCATGCTGTATCCTGCATGTTATTTTAAACTCAGCGCTGTGCCCTGATCAAACACCGAGTGTGAGCCTGCACCAATATTTACACACGTGATTGTGTTTGAATTATCCCGGACACCTGATAAACCTGCTAATTTTGGCCTGTTAATTCAGACTTTTATAAATATATATATATATATATATATATTTGTGTGTGTGTGTGTTAGTGTTTGTCTGTTTATATTTGGCTCTTCCTCATGATGAAGAGGATAATTTATGGAGCTCTTTGTTTTAAGCAGGTAGAGTCCCCCCCCACCCCCCCCAAACAAGACCAGCCTATCAGAAGAAGATTAATGAAGTAATTTCATGCATGGCTCTATGTCTCCGTCCCCCTGTACGCACAGTCACTGTGTCTAAACCTGTGATTTACACTGGACTGCGTTAAATAGCCTTAACCCTTTATAATAATATGTCTCTCTTTGTTGTGATACGCACACACTGCAAAAAAACACAATCAGGAATATCCTTCCTCTGACCAGTCTCTTGGATCTTTGACAGATCCTGAACATTTCTAGTGAACCTGTTTTCCTGTTTTATAATCTCTCCCTGTTTATTTTACACAAGAAACATATGTAAGAGGTGTTAATATCTCAAAGCTCAATCTGAAAAACCTTAAAACACAAAACCTTTATGAATTATTCTTGCAGTTAAAAACTAACTTTTTTTAATCATTCCAATATTGTAAGTAATGTTTACAGTAAAAAGTTAAACAAAATTTTTTGAAAGCTTTATTTCTGGCATTTGTCGACAGAGAAAGATCAGACACAGGGTAAACAGACAGGGCCGTAAGGGGTTAATAAAATGCCTAATAGGAGAAGAGGTGAAGCTAGGTTACATTGCGTCATCGAGACCTGTGAGTCCTGTGCGTTCATGATTGTCTCTTGAAATCCTAGAGGTCCTTGTGTTGCCACACATTCGTCTCCATTCCGTTGGTCTTAGTGCAGATGACGATACGACAACATTTTCCAAGAAACAACAAGAAATTAGAACATTGTGAACTAAAAGCATCCTCCACCTGTGCCTTGGGTTTCAGGAGAATGTATTGTGATATCGGCCCCAGTATCACTAATGTATCACACAACACCAGGTTGTGTCTGATGTCCTTACACACACTAGTCGTCTTAATGTCACAAGCTCTGCAGGAGAATTTTGAAGACACTAAAATGTCTATAATCAGAAACAGTCTTTTTTGCTCCCTGCACTGGACTATAATTACTTTTTCTACTTATCACGAGCCATTGTAAATCCGTGTTGTTAAATTATACCATGGTCTTACCTCATAATGGATGTAATGGAAACTAATCTTTTCTAATGAAAAGGCCGAATTAGAAATTTGATCCCAAATGTGCTGCTCGACAGGCTGGACTTATCACTGGAGCTTTTTTTTTTTTTACATGTACAGTGTGATGAGCTGTCTAGTTCTGCAGGGAGTTTCCCCACCGGGTCTGTGGAGGATTGTTAACTCTTTACGCTCTGCAGTCTGCAATTTAAGACCTTTTCAGAAACGAATTCCGGATCTGGACATTCTCTGGAGTTTGTCCTTCACACCTGAATAACGCAGCAGGAGATTCTCAGCACAGACGCGTTCACAACACCACAGACGCGCAGTTTACAGTCCTTCACCACTAGCGTCGGCCCTTATCACAAAAAGCTTTCTGTCGGGGGAAACTCCGGAGAAAGTCCTGCAGCCGCTCACTCACATTTGCGTTCTCACATACAGCCCCTCCGGAGAATATCCGAAGATTATCCAGAGTTCACTGCAGGTCTGGGAGCAGCTTCTCACATCCCCCACTGACGGTAGCTCTATCATGAGCCATTTGTCTCTCCCAACATCCTGAACTCAGCCCCTTTATAAGAACTGGATCTGCCCAGTGCGGCCCAGACAGTTTACGTCAGACAAACAGCAGCGCCTGTATCACAAGAGGCCCTCGCCTTTCCTCCCAGCAGCATCTCCAGCACAGGAAGGAGCGGGAGGGGCGAGATCAATAGATGTGATCTGCTTCTTGGCCAGCGCTATCTTGTGGTGCCGCTGGAGCACGGGCTCATGTTGTTGTAGTGGAGTGAGCTCATGGCTTTATAAAGACTTCGGTGACATCGCTGTGGTGCGGCTAAATATAATCCTCTTCTGGAGCCTGAAAAACGTAATTGCTCGAGCCGCAGAGCAGCGCGGTCCACCCCCCCCCCCCACACCACACCAGTGGTAACCCTGCACGAGCCCCTAGCCTATGGACTATTGATCCGGGGCTCTCGCTCTCCATCGGTACAATAAACACGCTCTGTCTGTCTCCCCTCTCTCCGCCCCGCATGTATCGCTTACTTTCTCTTTTCCTGTTTTTCTGTCTCCTCAACTTCCCCTTTTGTTTGCCTCCATAGATCCGCAAGTCATAAATCTCTGTCAGCTTCTCGCAGAGTGTCTCGCATATCCGTTAATAAAGAGGCGCCTCGCCTGCCTTCAGGTCCACCCCCTCTGCTCCGTCCTCCCGCTGCCAGAGCAGGACTAATGAATGAGAAACTCCTAAATTAGGGGCCTCTCCCTTGTAGATTAGAATGGGTCCCCATGGAGGGCCGGGCTTGCCTCCAACCAAACCACAGCCGTCAACCAGCCCCCCCCCCCCCCCCCTACACAGACCCACATACAACATATTTTCATATTCTGTCTGCAACACAAACTCAGACCTATGAGCACATAAGTCCTGGCAGCGTCCGTACAGACACACACACACACACGTTTTGCCCCTAGAGTCTTTTGGCCCCAGAGTCCCCTGATGGTCATTAACCTGGAAACCGTTGGACTCAGAGGAGTCCTCCAGATTTCAAGTGTGTTTTGGAATCTCCATTCCCCTACTTTCTCCCAAGGGCCACCCCAACTCCCCTCCCAGAGCCCCCAGTGCCTTTTCATTTACATTATCCCCTGTGAGAACACACAGCGAGCACCCTTGGTGGTGTACGAGCGTCGGTGTATTACTTAGTTAGGGGCTGTGCACATTTTCAGCAAGCGTCTCCTCCGCTCTCCCAAATATGAGTCCCTGGCTGCGTGTCGGAGCGGTGAGAGGTGGCAGTGGCCCCTGGAGGAGAGGTCAGCGTGGCAGCTGCCACTGGTCTGTGGCTGTGGCGGCGAGGCTGAGCCGGGTGAGAGGAGGTCTGTCAGGAGCTAATTGAGTTCGTCCTACCAGCGCTGACTCTGGGGCCAGTGGCTTATCAGGCCACATCGCCTGGGGCCCTCCAGACAGATCTGCCCCTACTGGGGCATCTGATATCACCATCACCCTGCCTGCAGATGTCAATCCCAACTCCCACCGCCCCTTGTTCCCTTCCACTTACCCAGTCTGATCAGGTAGCAGGGATGTGACACTCTGGGATGAGGTTAGCAAATGTTAGAAAATGATGTTTTTTGGCATCTGGTGGCCTTGAGAGGTAAAAGGACATCAGGAATTTACTCAGTGTTTGAGCTCAGCAGCTATGTAGGTTTGTGAAATACATATAAAAACGGGAGCGCACTGTCGAGAACAGCTAAGGCTCCGCCTCAAGCAGGAACCTCTCAGCAGGACAACGTACAAATTGGCTCAATTAGATCCTGAATGTTCCGCATTCATATACGACAGAGTCACATGACGATCAGAGTCTTGCTGGCAGGCGAGGGAAGTCTCGAGACGCAAGGAAAGGCGCTGTCCTCCTCGGTTCTCCCCTCAAAGTCGAGGAACAGCAAGTGTGAGATGAGCTGCCAGATCATTAGTCCAGCTAATCCTGGTCACAGCAGCACCGGAGGAATGATATTAGGGATCTGAAATGCTGTTAGGAGGGCTGGTCGGAATCAGATTAAAAACCAAACTGTGCGGTGTGCCTTTGTGGGCCCATAACCCACTACTCAGCATGAATTTTGATCGGTACAAAGGGAACAAAAGGAGGAGGAACAGAGAGGGGGAGTAAAGGAGGGAGCGAGGGGAGGGATACTGTATCTTAGACGAGCGCCGCTCCTTTGGTCGGCCAGGCAGCAGAATTTGAAAGGCTCTTACCTTGAGGAAGGAAGTGTGACAGAGAGAAATATAGATTTTACAGCGTCAAGTCTCCGTTAGTTCAGCAGACCCTTTCCGGCCGGCTCTGTCTGGGTAGCACACAAGCTAATTAGCACCTGCCCCACATAGTGAATTATTTATCAGGACCATTGCTGCTGTCAAACTATTTAATGTTCGTAATTCATTTTCTTATACAATTGTATTTATAGATTTAAATTGGACCTGTCCCATTAGAGATTAGGAATATTTATAGAAATAGTTTTGATTAATACGGCAGGTTCAAGTGGTTAGTATTCCCTCAGTATCATTAATCAATATATGCAGCCTTGTTAAAAACATAAGCATAGCAGTGGTATGATGTGTCATAGCAGAATGAGTTAAGGGGGATTCTAGCCAGCACATGTATTATAAATGACCACATTGAGCTGGAGGAGAAACAGTTAAGACACTTATGCAATTATGCTAAGTGTCACCCTGAGGATGGCCTTTGAACCGGGGTTAAGCTTACTCTGAATTTGTGAAATAAAAGCTAAATGGAGCCATCTTGTGCTCCTGCGTTTTAATATATAGCCTTTAATAAGCCAAGTGCAGGTGCCCCTATCACACAGGTGCACATATCCATCTGAAACGGAGAACATAAAGCAGATGAACACAGAGCCGCGCGTTTAATTTATGGGGATGCAATCTGCATTCATTATCAAGAGCGGCAAGTTCTATTTCAGAGAGGCATGAAATTGATTCACTTTTTCAATTTTCTGTCTGCAAGGACATTTAAGAGTACAAGTGGGTCATTTTTTAAAACAGCAAATCTGACTAAAGTCCCACAATGTCATCGCTAATAGTCACATATTTTATGTTTTGTTTGAATTGAGAGGAGCTGAAGGAAAAGTGTGTCGGACGGCGATTTTTGTCCCGTGGAGTGGTAGCTGTGTATCAGCTTTATACAGCGGAGGCGTTATATCGTAAGAAGAATTCCAGGAGTACTCAGGCAAAGGGCTTATTCCACAAGGTCAACGGTTTTAACAGGGGGCATTTTTTATTATTTATTTTAGCAGTTAACCTTTTTGTGAATTTCCAGAAGTGGTAGGCACCTGGAGCTCCGATGAATATACATGACAGCAGGGAAGGAAACGTGGGAATGAGATTTAATTTGACACGCTGACCCCCATCTCCACGGGCCTGGAAGCCAGGGTGAGAAAATAAGGTTGACCCACTGACCCCTGGGCCTGAACCCCTCCGTCACCCACCCTCACAATTAAATCAGCCTCAGAGAGCAAGAGGTAGTGCGGCAGACCAATAGGGGACAGAGCAGAGGCCTCTCGGTCCCTGTTTCCTCTGAAGCACTCTGAGACAGGCGGCTATCGCCCGGCCCGATAGATCCAGTGAGGGGACATCCCCCCTCTCTCAGCGCTGACGGTAAACTGACATGTCAAATATGTAAACATTACCATTAGTTGGCAATATGCTAATGGTACTAATGTGCTAAGGCATAACTTGGGCTGTCTAGCTGCCACTCACTGGGAGCCCGCCTGTCTGCATTTGCATAAGCCAGGCAAGGCTCAATTTTGTTAATGCAGGCAAGTGCAGGTGACCTTTCACCCCTTCCCTGGTACCCAATGCAAAGGGGTGTGTGTGTATGTAAGTGTGTGACCTCGCCTTGACCCAAGGAGGTCACCGTGTCCACACGGCATCCCCAATACATCGAGTTATCCATCACCTCTGTCCACCCGTTCGCTTCACTTTATTTACAGACAGGAAAAGGAGCCGAACGTGTCCAGGCTAACTTTTCTGCCCCTCGTCGCAATTTCAAGTTAAAGGTTACAGAGCAAGAATGGAATAGATTTATATGGAAGGCTTCAGAGTGCATTTTGTGGCCAAAGCCAAACGGCTGCACTTTAGTCTGCACGCGTTACAGCATCGGATTGCATGTACTCCAAAATACAGTTATTAGGCAGACAGTGAAAAAGTCAATATCTTGCCATCCTGATTCCTTTTGGTTGACTGCTGACTCAAGGAGACAAGCCAAGGTCCACCTTGCTCTCTAAACTATGGAGATGCCCCCGTGGTGATGCTCTCTTTGTGTCTGCACCTCTGTGTGTGTGTGTGTGTGTGTGTGTGTGTGTGTTTGTGTGTGTGTGTGTGTTTATATTTGAGTGCTCTCTCTTTTCTTCTTCTCTCTATCCTTCCCGCACTCACATGTGTGTGACTGTGTGAGTGTGTGGATGTGTGTGTGTGTGGATGTGTGTATTTGTACACTGAAGCACGTTTGCAGCTGCCATGGTGTGTGGCTAATGAGGCACTTACAGTAGGACCCTCCCCCTGGTTCACTTGTTTATGAGGAAGGTTAGGAACAGAAAATTGGAAAGACTTAAAAATAGATACAGGACAATAGTAGATGTGAAATACGTTTAAATCTGATTATTAATAAATTAGTACTGCTTGGCCAAACGAAACCCGTCTAAACTCTGCCATCTTTTCTACAGTAGAAGTTATATTCAGAAACACACTTTATGTGATTGTATTTGAAAAAGATTTAAGCATGAAATCAAAGTGTTTGAGATCTACTCTAGAAGAACAGTTGAACTGTGTAGTTGAATATAAAGTATAAGTAGGTTCAAATACATCTTATTTTAAAACGTAGAACATTTAACATAATGTCTAGTTAAAGGAAAGGAGCATGTGTGTTGTAACTGTTGTTGGCTGCCACGTAAAAACGTTTTTCTGTCACTCACCTGATTGATGAGATTCATTTGTACGATTTGAAGACCTTTGCTAATCCTCATCCTCCTCTTCTCCTCCTCCCTCTCCCCTCTCCCCTCTGTGTCTCACCCCTTACCTCACCCAGGTTGCTGAATAGAATGGCCGCTGATGACCGGCACCTACCCTCAAGCTGTGGGTCTTACATCAAGACGGAGCCGTCCAGTCCCTCCTCGGTCATCGACACGGTCAGCCACCACAGCCCCAGCGGCAACTCAGATGCCAGCGGCGGCTATGTCAGCACTATGAACAACCACTCCAACGGCCTGGACTCTCCACCTATGTTCACCCCCAGCGGACTCGGGGCTGGCACCTGCCGCAAGCGCTATGACGACTGCTCCAGCACCATCATGGAGGACTCGTCCATAAAGTGCGAATACATGTTGAACTCCCTCCCCAAGAGGCTGTGCCTGGTCTGTGGAGATATAGCCTCGGGGTATCACTATGGGGTGGCCTCCTGCGAGGCCTGCAAAGCCTTTTTTAAAAGGACAATACAAGGTATTTTCCCCTCCTCTCACCACCTCCCAACAAACACTCAATACCAGTTATTCAAATCCCATGTCGCCGCATCACCAGACACAAAAACAGCCTCCGTACAAGCCACCTTTGGCCCCACAACACTGGGACATATTCTCTATGTAAAAAAATCATTGGAGTGTGCAAGATGTTTCCTCTGCCTCCTGAGACCAGAAACATCCATAAAATAATCTTGTATTTGTATTTCCGTACAATAGATAATATCTAATATGAAAGGAACATTAAAAACATGTAAACTATTTTCAAAATAAATGCATTTTTAAAAGATCTGTTCACGCTGACTTAAACGAAAACCGAAAACAAGGAATAATTTGACATGGGACAGACGACTTGTGAGTTATGATGACATCATCTGTCGTGGTTGGCGGTGTCTGATAGACATGACATCATCACTCAGAGGTCAGATTTTGTGGAGTATAGGGACTGTTGGGGGGGGCTTAGAGAATTTGCTTTATTATCTGTGTCCTGTCTATGTGTGTGTGTGTGTGTGTGTGTGTGTGTGTGTGTATGTGTGTGCACGCCTGGGGACTATAGGGTGCGATTGGCTATCTGCGAGTCATGATGTATCACAGCTTCTCATTAGAGAGGCAATGAAAGGCCCCCCGCTGTGAAACTGTGCGCTCCGCTCCAGATTAATCAGGAAGACGGAGATATTCCAGAGCCTAGAAAAAAAATAATCCTCACAACAGTCACAGCTGCTCAGGTCCAAGCCCCGCTGGTGGAACACATGCAAAAAAAAACTTGATAAAATAGGTAAGATGAGCCAGAGGGTCAGGTTACGGTTAAATGAGATGAGTAAGAGTGGAAGAAAAATAGGAACTTGATATTGTAACCGAGTGAGTATCCACTGCTTTCGGTGTATTTAAATCAACACATCATTTTATGGAGAGCAGAGTGTCCGTCTAGATGTGAGGTGTTGATTTTGGACGTTGCAGCCATATCAGCTTTAGACAGTCTATGTACCTTTTTGCAGGCAAACAAAAGCATTAGGCCAAATCCTCCTGTTTACCCATGCTGCCATCAGCAATCCTGTCTATTGACAAAAGATGAACATTTTCTCTCAAGTAACATAACTGAGCTTTTGTCCGCTGACTAAAAGTACACTGACGGCAACATAATGGAGCAGAAAAGAGGCATCGGGGGAAGAAAGAGGCGTCTTAAGTGGAGCAATGGCCCAAACAATTAAGAGGAAGGAACATGGAGGGGGAAAAATGAAAGCTCCGCTCTTCTCCCCCCTCACTTTGCATTGTCGATTTGAAATCCCTCTCTTTCTCTTCTTGGAGGGCTGCCTGTAATGGAGCTAATCTGCCGTCGTTTGTCCGAGCCACAGGAGTTTTGTCAATAACAATCAGCGTTTGGAAAGTGTAATTAAGGCCGAGGCTTTTCATTAGGAAGAAGGGAGGGGGCCGTCTCCAGGGACAGGCATGCCAATTAGAAACTCAGGCACGCGTCGCCGGGTAATTTCAGGGAAAGGAGGGAAGGAGAAAAAAACAGGACTTCTTTAGATTGGAGAGGGACCCTGCTGCTCTTTCAGAGGAGAGGAGGAGAGGCTTAATGGCATAATAATCAGACAGGGGTCCCAGGCAGAGGAGGCAGGAGGAGGCAGGAGAAACAGGGACTTTTTGGGAGGGGGGGGAGTGGGGAGTGGAAGCCTTCCGAAATGATAAAAAGAAACGCACGCTGGATCGCTGGAGGAAAATGGGGGAGGTAAATAGCGGGGATGTAGAGCCCTTGAAAAGAACGAGAGGGTGCCGTTGATGAGAACTGATCAATTAAAGGAATAACGAGGCAGTCAAGGGTGGAGTGTGAGACGACCCTCTCTAATGAGGAGAAAACAAAGGAGCTGTCTTTTGCAGCCCTTTATCACATCGTTCCATAGCACTTAGAGCGAACTAAGCCCAGTTAATGTTAACCATGGACATGACACATTTGTTATCACCTTGAGTAACTGTGGCTTTTCCTCTTGTAGCAGCAAATTCTCAATAGGAACATTTGTATTAGTTTTTAAAAGATATAATTTGTTTGTTTTTTTGTGTCTACAATATATTTTACAATTTAGGCCTTTATTAACTGAAGCCCTGTTTCCAGTGGGGAAAACCCCACATGGAGCTTTGCCTGCACGCCAGGGTCAGATGACTCTGCAGTAGACACAGGATTTAAAAGGCTCCGATTGGCAGTGATGGAAATGTGACACCCAGGTTAATGCGCTAATTTGGCGAGACAGCGAGGCCAGAGAGTTTACGGTGCATTCATGACGCTGAAGATGTTTCACTGGGGGAAAAAACTGAAAGGCAAACTCCTCTACCGGCAACTGGAATGGAGTCATTTGTCTTTTTTAGCAGTTTTACCCGTGCTTAAATAACCCTCTGTGTAAAAGAGTGGAGCGTAATCGTGGTTGTCTTTGCAGCCGCTCCGATTCCCTCTCTGGCCACACGTCCTCAGACAATCCCTCCACATTTTTCCATAGAATCCATCTTGTGTCACCTGCTCAGCCATTGAAAAGCCCCCTGAACTCTTCGGTGGACACGGTTACATTAGTCAAGGCCGGGTCCAAATTAATGTCTACCTGGATCTCCATCTGTCCCAGAAGCACCCCCACCCTTTTTCTGCAGTGCTCCCTAATCACCCCCCCCCCCCCCCCCCTCCCCATCACTGTGGCCCCACTCCTCACGTGGCCCACCAATCAAAATCATAAATCTCTTATTGAACCGTGTTTTCTTCTCGTTTTGAACCCGAGTGTAAAATTGCCCGAAAAACCAACTGAACTCGGTGGCCCTCTTTTTATATGAAGTAATAGACCTTGACAGTAAGCCTGTAAAAGTCAGTTTAGATTTTGATGAGAAATACCTGCCATTTTACTGTAATTTACTTACAAGACCTGACTTCCCCCCTCTGTGCCCTGGCATGGGTCCTGAAAAGCCATAAAATAGATTGAGACAGATACTTATCAAGAGAAGAAGGAGGGAAATCTTTTTCTTCTGCCTTCACTCCGTAATGTTATTGGTAACCATACCGTAACCTCTCTAAAGACGGATCAACCCGAGAATGGCCCTCGGGTTAAAGGGGTTCATGCCAGAATGCTTCATTTCTGAAAGTGAAACACACACAATGCTATTACTCTCTGAGCTACGAGTCCAGACATCATTTCTGAACGGTAAAATGAAACGTTTCAGTCTATTGTAACCAGAAACCCCTTTTTTAAATCACTGCGTACATGTCCCTCTGTATTGAGACTCACATTAGATAGATCGTCTCTTCTCCTGTTCAGAGACACAAGCACACGGTTCAGTTTAGTTCAGTTCTCTCAGCTTAATTCATTCCAGGAAGAAAACCAATCATTTAATACGTAACTTTAAATAACTTTAATTACACTTTTATTTAACAAGAACATTAAAGGGCTAATCGGTAATTACCCAAATAAACTGCAGGCGTATTTAGCATGTAGCATAAATGAAATGAAAACGTTGACATATTGACGACCGACCATAAATGAAATTATAGGCTTGTTAATCCAAACGTTACTGATGCAAACAAACATTTAACAGGATCAGATAATAAACTAAAGTAAATTTAGCTCCTCTGTGGTGTCAATCAGATCAAAGCAAATTCTAATCCAAGAGGCATTAGGCTATGAAGTGGGACTTCCTGAACACTAAACCTCTCTCTTATTTATATATATATAGATATATCTATCTATATATATATATATATATATATATAGATATATGTAGTGTTG
Organism: Pleuronectes platessa; assembly: GCF_947347685.1. Lineage (NCBI taxonomy): Eukaryota > Metazoa > Chordata > Actinopteri > Pleuronectiformes > Pleuronectidae > Pleuronectes > Pleuronectes platessa. The sequence continues at coordinate 16,007,251 of NC_070636.1, read as the reverse complement.
ACAAATGAGGTAGCCCTCCCCTCACTCTGCATTGAGCTATGAGAACCCCCCCCTCTGACAGAACACCAGACGCACAGGAGGCTTGACATGACAGGTGGACACAGTAGCACAGCGGTGTGTGAGTTTGTTGTGTGTGTCAATGGGCTGACTCCTGTCTCAGTTAGCGACCAGGTGTGGTGTAGAGACCCCCCCCCCCCCCACCGCCCATAAACAAAGCATCCTCAGGGACGCACAGGGTCAACTGCGGTCAAAACCACAACATAACACGCACGTGCAGAGGCAATTTGCTGTTTTTTTTTAAATTATATACCGTAAGGATTCAAGTTAAAACAAAACATTTCTTAGATACAAAATCAAACTCCCATGTTTTAAAAATGTATTTAGTCCTTTACATCCTGCTGATTGGTTCGTGAATAATGTGAACACTAACCAAAAAGGCCTCCATGAATTGATTCCATCGCAGGGGCCGCCGCTGATTATCCCTCCCGCCAGCATATGGGAAATGGGTTAGGATTATTATGGTCTGCTTCTGCTACGACAACAGAGAGAGCAGACAGAGGAAAGACAATCAGGGCTCATCAGCCGACTCCCTCACACCTTTATTTACCCCAATCCCGACGAGATGAGGAGAATTAGCATAATGATTTCTAACCCAGATATAAGGAGGAATTTCTAATTATTTATAACATCTTGGGAGCCTCCGCTTGATCTGTCCAATAATGTTAACATAATTGCATAAGTTGTCAAAGGGTGTTGGAGGGCTAGTGGAGGGACGCCGGTGGAATACTACGCAGCCCTGTGTTTCCTCTGTACAGGAAGATGGAGTGAGGGTCAGAGAAGTGGAGCAGCTGCAGGATGTTGGTGTGCTGTGTGGATTTGTGTCTGTCAGACTGAAAAATGAAAAAAAAATACAAACGGAGATGTAGCATGTGTGCGTTTTGCAAATATATTGTTTTACCTGCATGTATTTAAGTGGAAGGAGAAAAGCTGTATTTTGGGAATTATGATGATTAAATTACATTTTTACATGGCTCAATAACCGTTTTCTGTCATATACTGGCAAAGGCATAAATCCAGGGTTAAAAGAAAAGTTTCGAAAAACACCAATGTCAAATGCTTTAAAGCTGAAAGCCCTGTCAGGAGGAGGAGGCTGAAGGAACCATTACACTGAAACCCTTTATTGAAAACCCCCCGAATACAGTAAAATGCAGGGGAGTCGCACAGAAGCGGAGGCGGTGCCTCACACATCCTGTCCCTCTATAGCTAATGCTAGAGTAGAGCAGAACCCACTCTTTTATTGTGCAGCAATGAAACTCTTTCATTGCTCCGTCCTGGAATCAGACGCTGCACTTGAATAATGCATTAGGCCTCTTGCCTGTACACTATGTAAATAGTCAACAATGGGCAACAGTGGTAACAACAGGTTTGGGTCCGCTGCAGTATTATGTAAAGTGGTCGGGGGGCAGCGAGCGCGTGGCTCTCCAGCCCGCTATTGAGTCCGCGGCAGGCCCCTCTGAGCGCAGGGGGACACGTCCTGCGCCCCGGGGCCCGGAGGGGACACGCGCAGAATTAATGAGGCCAATTTAGTGCTGGACCAGGATGGTGTCTACTTATGGGTCCTGGAGGACTATAGGAGCTTTGCCTCCAGCCATCCCCCCCACCCAACTTTACCTTTTACCCCAGCTCCTCCTACTGCTGTAGCCCCCAGGAAGGTCCTGTACTCGCTGGAGGACGCCCGAGCCACCTTCACACTGCAGAAATGAATGCTTTAGGAATCCAGATGATTAACAAGTGGCCGTGCTTGGTTAGCAAAAGATGATTTATCATAGAGCATGGCACAGAAAGTACACACTGGTGTTTGTTAAACCACCAGCAGGGCCCAATTTAGCACTGGGTTCCCTTTAGTGCCAGAAAAAAGGTCTCCACACACCCAATACAAAAAAATGATCACAACATTTTGCTTTGAAATTAACTGCTCTTGGCCCTCATCGGATTTTGCTGGTGCTAACCTGGTTTTCCTCTTCTTCTTCTGGTTCCCAGGTAACATAGAATACAGCTGTCCTGCCACAAACGAGTGCGAGATCACGAAACGAAGACGCAAATCATGTCAGGCCTGTCGCTTCATGAAATGCCTCAAAGTGGGGATGCTCAAAGAAGGTAAGAAGAGTAAGAACATTTTTTATTATTCCTGCATCCACAAGATACACATAACAGCACTGTATGTATTATACATATATATTTTTTTGGGTATAAAAACACATTTATGCAAAAACAAAACCTCCATTCATGTAATAAGGGGAATAGTGGAATACTACGACATCACGCGCTCATGATGCTTTTATTTCTGAGCGAGAGATCTACACGCAGACACCGGTTCTCGGCCCCTCCCTCCTCCCCCTCCTACCTACACAGCAGTAAATAATTTGCAGTTGAGCCGGGGACAGAAATATGCTGAATAGGTTGATCCCGCGGTCTGAGTAATAGAAATGTAACAGTATTCCGCCTGGAAGGGCTCAGGCCGGGTCCCTGAGCACACACGGTCTCAGCTCTCCCCGGCATATTGATCCACTAAATGTTTTCCGAACATCTCAGCTCTCTTCCTGTGGATGCTCCCCCCCCCCTCTTTTAAGTCACACCAGCAGGGAATTCAGCGACAATTAAACATGCTTCCGATGGATTTGTCTGGCTGGGGCTCACTCCCCCCCCACCGCCAACCCTCCCTATATCGCAGTCTTAGACGGAGCTCCCTGAGACCCAGAGGCTCGGCAGCTCGTCTGAGGGGGGGGGGCACCTATCCGTTCCCTCTTATCCCATTGTATTAGTGACTGTGCTCTCACCTGCCTCTCTGTAGCTCTTCCTCACTTGTTGGTGGCTCCAAGAAGCGCCAGACAAATGAATAATGAAAGATATGTGGCTCGGGGGGTGAAGTGACAGTGTTGTATTTATTCAAGCCTCCTCTGGGAGCAGCTTAGGGATTCTGTAAGGAAAGATGTTATTCATTTTCTTCCTTTCCTCAAGTGCTGATGAGTGTGGGTCAGGTGGGGCGTCTGCAAAGTGTGATCGTCCCTCATAGTTATATAAATACGAGCAGATGGAAGATGTAACCATGAATGAAATTCTGCAAAAACCATACACTTTTTCAATTCCCTGTCAGTCTCTTTAGAGTATATATATATATATATATATATATATATATATATATTCCACCATTATCCTTCCTATTATTCATCGGAGAGCGGGATTTATAGATGCATATATATCCTTTTGCCACCCGAAGCCGGAGTCATAGCCCGTATGGATCTCCTCACAGTAACAGAATCCCCGGGACTGCATGCAGCCAGATAAAGCCTCAGTGCCAGAAAGACAGAGTAATCGCATTACTATCTGATGAAAAATTTATGCCAATATATCATCTTGGTGAATAAGAGACTACAAAAATATGTGGCCGGTGCTATAAATGAATGACCAGTGTCAGGTCAGAGTTAAAAGAGTGTAAAACTCAAATATGCAGACTTCGGCTAAGCCTGAGGTTCTAATGCACACTTCTGTGTGTTCAGCACATTGCCAGAATAAGAATGACCCTCCTCTTTTACATAGCGACCGCCATCACCAACCTCTGCAACTATTGTCACAGAGTGATTGAAGCCTTGTGCCGCTGCTGCCGGAGATCCTGATTCCTCTCACAAACGATTAAACGCGCTCGTCCCGATCGAACGGGGGGGGGGGAATGCGAGGTGCAGTTTTGCGTCAGCTCAGCCACGAGGCAGTGTCACCGGGGTAGAATGGAAAGAGAGAGACACGCCGGTGTGGAGATGGTCACCGCTCATGTGACTGAGGTTGCAACTTACTTTCATTACCGCAGAAAGGTCACATTGTATCTGAATGGAAAGTCGCCTAATTATAACTCCTCAGCTCCAACAAAGTACAGTGCTGCCCCCCAATGAAACAGAAGTTTCAATCCATCACTATATCCCAACAATATTGTGCAAATTTAGAGGAAGGGGTGGATATTTCTAATTTTACACTTCAAACAACGAGTTCATATAAGCAGGTGTAGGGAAAATGCTCCCAGAAGATCAGCGGTCTAATTACAGGAGAGCTTCCTAAACCCTGTGTTGAGTCGCTGTACTTTCCCTCGACTGTATAAAGGAGGAAGTGATCAATAGAGGAATCAAATGTCGGGGGGGGGGGGGGGGGGGGCCAACAGGTTTTTCCTCTGATCAATGGAAACGGATCAGAGCTTAGAGCGAGAGAGACGACAAGATACTATTGAGAGATTACATTGACATCATTCAGTGGCAGTTACTCCCTGCACCGACTTCCTTTCCCCCCCGCTCAGCCACACACAGGAGCCTCCATGTACACAAATACACCTAGAAAAAATATTTTAAAAATATATTTAGCTAGACTGACCATGGTCCAGTTTTGCATCGCAGCCTGACTCATAAGAGTTGAGTCCATGTTGAGGTTGGAAAGCCGACTGCCACATGATTGACTGAAGTTCCACTGATAGTTGGAAGTTTCTCAGTTGGATGATCCTTTTTTTCTTTTCAAATTAACATCTTATTAGATTTCAGACTGCCAATGACCACGATGAAACTTAACCTCTTGGCATATTGACAGTTTTGATATTAATATGCACTCTCCCTGAAAAATAAATCGTTGTCGCTACATTTGCCGTGTTCTCACACCTCTTTCTCTTTTATTTAAAAAAAAAAGCTCTTAGTGACCAATTAACCATATTTTTGGACTAAGACAGTTTTTGAAAGACATCATTACGCTCAGTAGAGCGCGTACACAGCCGTCAGGGCTCAACAGCCACCTTAAATTCAATTAAGCTGCACCAAATTACACACACTCTTAGATATCAGTTCCCTATATGATGCCTAATTCTTTTTTTTTTTATCCAAATACATGAATTATTCCCTGGGAAAATGGGGGAAAAAGTAGAAATATTTGGCAATGTTCCTGGATCCAGATATATCCACCTTAACCATACCCTTCCACCACAACTTCTCACATGCACACCTCACATGGTTTGGTCATATATAAGTCTTTGACCTCGTCTAGTTCCGTACATGTCTGGTGCCTTGACTACAGACAATGTATTGTGTCCTCACAGTGTAGCAAGGTAGAAGAGATCTTGCGTTACGAGAACATGGCGACAGTCGTGTACATTTACTCAACGAAGAAGCAAAGTGTGTTGGGGCTGATATACAATACACCTCTCATTGTCCAGCAGACATGGCATGAAGAGAACAACCACGTCCCACAATAGCCCCATTACAGTCGCATACACAACATACAGAACATGCATGCAAACCACACCACGCTCACATGTATGGCCCCTGAAATACTAGACATGTAAATGCGCCCGTGTGTCACTGGCCGTCTGTTAAAAGAGCCTCCAGGATGTAATGACAATGTAAGATAGAAATAAAGAAGCTTCTGCGGATAAAGTCTCAATTTGAAATGTTGAACTCTTTTCATTACTTAAATCTAAAACAATTAGCAGTATGAGCAGGGATGTCAGCTCAATAAGGGATGATGCAGCTAACCTGTAAATGGAGCATGTGACGAGGGTGTCACTATGGCAGCCCCTGAGGGTCAGCAGATTGGGGGGGGGGGGCGCAGAGGCCTGACAGTTTTTCCGCTACCCTCGCTCATCACCACTCGTGATAAAAAATGCTGCAACACACTTTACAAGCATGCAAAGCTGGCAACGGGGGGGGGCTCTTTGAAATAGTGCTGATGGCGGTTTAACAGGGCGGCTTCCTTGAAAGGCAAGGTTCACCATGCCTTGCCATGTGGCCTTCTGATTTTCCCAGCTAAAAAAGGGTCCGCCTAAGCCCCCCTTGGCATTGCCAACCATCCCAGACATCCTGACACTTTCCCCCAGGGAGAGACACCCAGAACAGGTGAGCGCCTCAAAATAAGGGCCCCTAGCACGGCCGACCGCACAAAGTGAGTGAAGACAGGCTCTTCTGTAGGAGTGTGCTCGGAAGGGGATTATTATTGTTTTTGCAGAGAAAGAAGAGCCCCAGGTCAGCTGGCCCCAGCCCCCACCCTGAGGCCTTGGCTAATCCGTGCACAAATGCCAGCCGCCTTGGCCAAAAGCCCTCTCCCCCAGCACACCGCTTTGAAGAGATGATACCCGAGCTCACCCGCCGCTACCCTTGCTACACGGTGTAGTAGGCCATAAAGCAGTGAGACCACTTTGGACGAAATGGTCCTCAACCCTTTTCACACTTTCGGAACACATCTACTGTTTACTCTGGAAGAAGCACAACACACCGGTCACTTAAAGCTTCGGGTGTCACCAAAGGGACATTTGAACCTCACAAAGGCTCCTATAAAGTCCTGGACTTAGTGCCTGACAGGGCGAGTGAATGAATCCCTCTAGCTGCTCTTAATCACTCTCTTCCCCTCTCTGCCTGTGTCTGGCCCGGTCGGTCAGTAAAATGAGACAGGTTAGTGCCAAGCTTTAATTCCTGTCAGCATCTGTTAATTATGGCCGGGACTGCTCTAATTAAAAGAGGCACCCATCTACCTTGATCGCTGGCTTTACACCGGCTGACACAGCCACATGACTCAGGCAGCCGAGAGGGTCGCGGGGAGCAGAAGCGCGGCCACCTGGCAGCGGCCGGGCTCATCGGCAGAGTGTCGGGGAGAAAGTTTAGAAAGTGGTGACATCAGGTTTGACAGCGAGAGGATTTTTTTTGTCCGCGCCAGCAGTCGTAACGGCAACATGTGCGCTGAACTGCAAAGTTCTTAAGCACTTAAACCCGAGCAGCGAATGCAGGGAGGGTGACTTTTCTCGAGATGCCTTCACAGTGGAAAAAGGATTTCTCGATATGATACACGTAAAGTTTCAATTGTCATCGTGTGGGATTGTGCGTGGGTGTGTGTGTAAAGCACAGGTTGTTGCTATCAGATGATTCCCCCCCCAGTGCCTGCTGGGAAGGTTGGGGCTCTGTTGGGAATCGGGGGTAATTAGGTTAGTGGGTTGTCAGTGTCAGGAAATTGAAAGACAATCCTAATCAGATTTGTGTTTCCAGGGAATCAAATAATTTATATAAGTAGACAAAATCTCTATTCTGCAGTTGCACGATAATAATGCAGTTTGCTCGACACCCCCCCTCCCCACCCTGCTCTCAGTTTTGGTAAAAGGAGCCATGAGAGATAAAAGTAATTTTTGCATAAATCCCCTGTTTGTTGAATAAAGGCCAGCGTGTCTAACAGACATCATCTGATTTCCCTTTTCCGCACCGGGCGACCTCCAATCGCCATGCATGGGACACATCCAAACTCATCCTCTCCAAGAGCACTCGCTGACGGACAAATTGTATTAGGCTCATTTGCGGTGGCTATACAATGCCCGGGTTTGACACCGTCCTCCCTGTTATAAAGTGATGAAATCATCAAGGAAGTGCTCTGGCTGCTGGGTGTTGTTCGCTCAGAGGACGCGCAGGGGGCTGACAAATTAACTCCACCACCACCACCGCGAGCGTTTCATTGAACCTTTCCTCCTCCAACCTTTAGTATTAAATTTGTTTTGTGTCTGTGGGTGGTGGGTGGCGGGAGGGGGGGGGTTGCATTATGCATACAAGGTAAATTGAAGGGATTCTCCCTCTTGACAGGATTAAGATATCAGGGATATTTAGGCTGCACGGTCACAGTGACACTCAACGGTGCAGGATATAAATGTTTGCATACAATTACATTAAATAACCAAATACCTGCCCGGTGGTATCAAATAAATAGAATGAAGTGTCGATGAAATATTTTAACTATGCTGGAAATTAATAGAATAGAAAAGACATCCAAATGGAAACATCCTTATCAAATAATGAGATAATAAATAACTTATGTTATGATGAGGCCGGTTTGACATTTACAGTATCAGTGTGGAACCTGGGCCCCTAGGTGTGGCCGGGGGTGATAAGGCCCCGGTGCTCCTCCAGTGAAAGAGGGGTGAAATAAGGGTCTTTTATGGGAAAGCAATACCTAGTTATCTATCTGCTGTATGACAGTGGGTGTTGTGTACACTGTGTGTGGGGACTGTGTCTTTGCTTGTAGGCTGGTAAAGTTTATTTTTTCTGGATCCCGACAAGCACACACCTGAGACCGCTGTCTCTCTCTCTCTTACACACACACACACACACACACACACGCGCGCAAGGAAGCATGTAGCTGGCAGCTAATTAGTATGCAGTCTGCCTCGACCAAAAACCTAAATAATTAGAAGGCCAGTCTGTGAGATCATTGACCCTGCGTTAAATATTCATATGTTTAGACCTGCTCCGGGCTCAGCTGTGTCACAGTAGACCAGCCAGGCATGGACCACATATGGGAAGGCAGCCGCGCCTCTGACAGATTCAGGCACACACACACACACACACACACACACACACACACACACACACACACACACACACACACACACACACACACACACACACACACACACTCTGATGCACCTATGCAGTCCTTTTACAATGCTTACATACAAGCTAGAGACGAGCGTGGTCAATCCCACCACAGCTTTTAAACATCATCTAATAGTATTTTGGGGTGTATTTACATATGGAGGATTTATTTTGCATAGATTTGTGTTTTTTACCGCTGTAAAAAATCTTGAATAATTCACAACTTTTCATTTTCATGTATTTTATTAAAGAATGCCCAACTCCTCATTGAGCGTCCTCTTGTCATGTGGCTCCGCAGGGGTTCGTCTGGACCGCGTGCGAGGAGGCAGACAGAAGTACAAGCGGAGGCTGGACACAGAAAACAACCCGTACCTGGGTTTGACGCTCCCCCCTCCCACCAAAAAGCCTCGTGAGTACTGCTCTGCCACTTGCCCATTGTCTCCCTCCTCCTTCTCCCTCTGTCAGGCCAGTTCAAACTGAGACAACCGAGACTTAATCCGAGGCCGGACTCATGTTTCCCTGTCTCTTCCATGTGTGGACAATGATATTAAACGATGATGAATACTAGTGTTTTAAAAAATATGCCTTGTACTGGCATGCATTCAGTAGGGAGAGGAGCTTTCACTTGGTTCCATTCATTAGTTTGCATAATGAGAAATAGAAAGAAATAGTAAAATCGAGGCCACCAACAATGAACAGGATATTTCACCGATGTACAATTCTTTCTTATCAGTGCGATGCATCTTTGTGCTCCGCTGAGTTCTGCTGTGATTCGACCTCTGACCCCTGACCCCTGCTTTGCTTTGACATCTCCCCCCTCCTTCCTCCTCCTCTCTCCTCAGTCACAAAGATCGTGTCTCACCTGTTGGTGGCGGAGCCGGAGAAGATCTATGCCATGCCCGACCCCACCATGCCCGAGAGCGACATCAAGGCTCTGACCACGCTGTGCGACCTGGCTGACCGCGAGCTGGTGGTCATCATCGGCTGGGCTAAACACATCCCAGGTATAACGCAATTATTTTTCCTCCATTCTCTTCATTTTTCAGCTTTATTTTGAGGCACTTTCATCCCTTTTTTAATTTTTTTTTTCTATATTTCTCTACCTCCTGTCTCACACACACACACAGATAATTAATGACAGCAGCTCATACAGCCTCGGGGTGTGTGGAGGTTGGAGGTGGTGCAAAATGGACGTAGCTGCGAAAGGAACAAATCAATAGAGGGCATCTAAAAAATCCCTGCATTGAACGGAGAGGGGGGGAACACACCCGGTGCCAATGTATGCTGTAATCACCAGGGAGATTTAGAGCAAAGTTGGGGACCTGCCCAGTCAAACAAGACATCATATCACACACACACACACACACATATGGACACACACGAGCACACACACACACACACACACACACACACGTTGAATTATTGATGGGCATAATCGTGTTTCTTCCTTGCACCATAGACATTCTGATAAACGAGGTGTTAGGTTATGAGAGGCCGTTGAAGTTAGGATGCACTGCCTCACGTCGGCACAGATTTTGCTTCCTTCGAGAGTTTCGCTCTGATTTTGACGGAGAACACGTTGTTTAGCCGCTCCTTTATTTGTTTTTCTGCAACCAAGGCAGATTCTCCTTGATCTCGGGCTTGACCCCCATAACTCTATAACATTACAGTGCCGCAGGCGCGGAGCGGGAAACAAACTAAATGAATGTGTCCCTCAGCGGCACCTCCATAACCTCATCTTCTCATCAGCATAACTTGGGACAGGCAGACAGCTGTCAGCGTGCATGGGATGTGCGACATCGCTGCAGCACCGAGGCACACACATAAACTGGCTCGGTGGCGTGTGCATACTGGAGCATCATATCAGTTCATTTAGGAGATAAAGCCACAGATTCACCTGTTCGTTTATTTTCCATTAAAAGGAGGAGGACTCCAGCTGACCTCAGACAGGTGCATTTTGTTCTGAAAAGGTATTAGAGGCACTTCTCAGAAGGAGGGGTATTAATCGGGTACAGATCTGATAGTAAGGAGATTAGAGATGGATATGCTCGCAGGCCCTGGCTTCAGCCGTGGCCCCTTACGCGTCTAAACTGTTTGGATCACTCCTCGCAGACCCTGCGTGGTCAGCACCCTGAGAGTTTAACCAAGGAGCTTACTCAGGACTGGATCACAACTGACCCGATAACACACTCTCATCGTTGTGACCCAAAAATTAGAGCGGCACGTGAAACACAAACACTGCCACATTCCCATGCTGGCTCCTGAGGGTAGATTGTATGCAGGCATGGTGGTATAACTCAGGACGACACACACACACACACACACAAACACACACGTACATACACACACAGGAGAAAGAAAGTCTTATAATTTTTATTTTATTGTGGACAAAAACAGGAGGACGCGTAATCGCCTGAATGTGAAAATGGTAAACAACATTAGAAATTTATGACATTTTTAAATTTGTCTTCATTAATAAACTCTTGACACACTGTTTATATACACTGGGTTGAAAGTTTTCAGCTTGTATCCTGGAGTGCGTCATCATTTTAAGATGTGTACACTCTAACTCGGATTTTATGTGTCATCGCGCTGAAGCTCCGCTAATCAGATTACCCTAACACGTATTGTACAGTGGACTGATCCATAATGTTAATGGGATTTGCCCCATCAGACTGCGGCAGAGAACTTGTCAGTCCGAATGTGTCGATAATGATCATATAACCCAAAATGTGGGGGCAGTAAGCCTGCTCCAACGGGGAGCGAGTGCCTTGTACCCAACAGTTGCTCTGCACCTGCAAGTCGAAGCAGTTTAAGTGGATTATTCTGGTCTGTACAAACACAGACAGTCAGACGCTTGTGCTGTTGTTTTATGTTTGGTCACATTTTAACTTTTATACAAGAATCACACGTATACCTCTTAGATCAGAAAGACAGTGACAGAATAAAGACTTCCACTCCAGCGAGAGTGCCTGGTTTGTGCCGGTCCCTCTGGTGGTGTCTGTATTAGGACAGTGGGTGTCCTCTGGCCATGAAATGGCTGCATAATTGAGTTGTACATGGCTGAACCTGATCAGAGACGGTTCACTGGTTGAGCGAGACTCCGTGCACTAACACTCCATGCACCAACGGTACCCCAGGGCGGCCTACCATGCTCCGCTCCTACCATATTTCTCCCTGCATCCGCTCCGGGACAAGAAAGGAATGGAGGTATAAAACTGCTGATTGCATTCTGATAGATTTTTGCAGCCTTAGGCAAAGGAATTAAAAAGATTAACAGTTCATTATGAACTAGACCACATTGATTAGGGCCATTGACAGATGGGCCAATAACTGAAGTCCAAACGTAACAATTTAAATGTCACGAAAATTGGCACTTACCTTCTCCCAATTGATTTTTAAATTTCCCCTATTCTAAGCTAACATTTGAAAATGTGTTTCAAAGTGGCATAATATGGAGTGGAGTGGCCCTATTGAGTTTTAATTGGAGGGCAGTAGGAGGACATCAAAGCTCTGTCATTAGCGTAGATGGTGTCTTTGCCGCACCGGCTCCAATGTCATCTTTGTCATCCCGGCCCTCTTTAGCATACCATGAAAGGTCGGCTTGCATACGTGAAGGTCTTTATCTGTTGAATGGGATTTTAAGAAATGATTTGAAATGAACTGAAAACACAGTTAATCAGATCAGGTGCATTTGTTAGTTTAATGAGTTAGACATCGAAGGCTGCTGTCACTTATCAAGAGCCTTTTCACAGGTTGGCCATCGCCAGGCTGTGGCCTCGCCCTCGCTCTGAGTCTGCGTTTGATTAATTGATAATCGCTGCGGAGCTTTCGGACACGAGTGTGACCGCTCCAAATAGCACCATGAAGCAGTCTAACGCGGCTGTTGCCTGGGGGGCAGGGTCATTAGGAGCGGTGGTAGGGGGATGCTGACAGATGGCTTGTTGCTCCTAAGGTGCTAACAACCTTTGACACACATAGCAGTGCACTGTCCACCCCCTCTGGCCCCCTTCCATCCCATAAAGCTGCATTTCACTCTGTCCGAGGGGTTTAGGGAGGAACTGAGTGTTCTGACAGCCTCGGTACACCCGACCCTGTTTACCACCTTGACACTGTCGCCTTCCTCAGGAGTGACAGAACGTCGGCGTGACCCCTGAAGCCCTGAAGCCACCCCGCGTCCCTGCCCACCCGCAGTGGGAATGTCATACGTGTTCATATGTAAAAACTGCGGCGCATGCTGCTTATTCAAGAGGCGCTTGTCGTTTGGTGTTTGCCAGCTTCCGCCGCAGCTTCCCAGGCCCGAGTGTTCTCATCTGGGAATTCTCTGAAGGGTGAGGGGCCAAACAAACATTGACACTCTGCTGCTGCTGCCGCCGCTCCTACACAATAAAACATATTTTTGCTCTGGCATGTCACCACTAGAATGTAAAATATTTAAACAACATTATAATTTATACCATGTCAAGCACCCAATTTTTGTTTATAGTGTTGAGAAATTAATTTCCCACATCCTTTTCTTGTGTCGCTACATTTTTGGGAATTAGATGCCGACCAGATTAATCTAATGAAACAGGATTGGTTTGCATTGTTCTCTTCATTACTGGTGTTTTGGGAATATTCATCATCTGTGCGTTATTGGATTCCAGCTCATCAGCCCCCGCGGTTGACAGACAGCCGCCTGCCGCGTTAGCTGCTAGCATCGGAGGCAGCGACGTTAAAAAGAGATCGCACCTCGTGTACGTTGTCGTGTTTGTGTCAGCTCAACCCTCCGCCGTAATCACCCACCCGCCTGCCCATCAGCCCCCCCTCCTCCAGCCCCCTCCGGGCTCCTGTTTTCTCTTTGCCATTAAATTGTGAAATCTACTTACTGTGTTGCCAGCCTGATCCCACTCAAGCTGCGTAATCTCCTTGTAATAGAGTGTGAATACTGCCCAGCAATAAATCAGCACCTCATCAGTGCACTATATTAAATATAGACACCAACAGACAGCTCTTAGTATATTCAATTTACCCTCTGACGTAGGCTTCAACACGGGAGATAAAGATAGATTGAACAATCAGGTGGATGCTGAGGCCCCGGACCCGGGCAGGAGAGCAGGAAGACGGCGGAGCGGCTGCGGGGAGATTGAGATGAGGGCGTATCGGCGACAGACAGGCAGTCAGGAGAGTGCACGGCCGGGAAGGGGTCATTTGCCAGGCAGGGTGGGGGGAGGGCTTTGTTTAGTCACTGTGACGCATGAGCAGGTACATGAAGCATCACCATTACATATGTGTACACTGCTCATATTGTGAATCGGTAGAAAAATTCATACAAATACTAAAAACACATCCTCACGTGTGGAACTTTCCACAATATTTGACTTAAATTGCTCTGCAGGAAATCTTGAATGCTGATGTGCCTTTAAGTGATCGTCGGCAGTGCACCATCCCTCATTAAGCAATGTTGCTTGATGGCAGCAGAGATAAATTATGTGTAATTACGGCAATGATTAAAGCCTGATTCGCGCTGGCCTTTGCGGCTAAACAAGAGATATGTAACAGTCAGTGTCGGGCGGTGGGACCCTGGGGAGGGCTAAAGACTTCCCCAGGGTCACAAGGTCACTGGGTCCAGATTAAAACAAGGGGATTACTGTATTTGACGTTATTCCACCTAATAACGTTCACAGGCTACTGGTCAAATCGCCCATTCCCCAGCTACTTACAAAGGGATAATGGGCTGGTTATCACGTCCAGAGTCGGCAGATAGCTGTCTCTCTCTGAGAGGGAGCGCCGGAGCTGAACAAATTAAACCGAGATAAATTTTCAGTCTTCAACCTCTTTTTTTTCCCGTGTGTGGAATCGTTTATTCTGTATTGACACGATTTTGTTTGCTGTAAAAACTCCCGATCTGTCATTAATATCATCATCCAGGGGAAGCTGGAGCTGTTTGTGTTGTACATGTGGCTGGACGACTCCAGGTCACATTATTTATGTCAAGCACAGCAATTTATTACCCAGCAGCTATTGATTGGGTCCTCCTGATGTTGTCATGTAAATTCAAGAAGAATCATGGTCGGCAGCTGCAAGCCACACACACAGAAGCACACAATAACACACACACACACACACAAAGAAGCACACAAACAAGCCTGTGCGCACACTCGCCATTATAAAGCTGCTCTAAATTGCCATTCATTGCCGTACTGGTTATAGATCTTACACTGTAGCGTGCCCGCTCTGTCAGATCACAGGAATCTATACAATGAAAAGTGCACACCTTCTTTCCGTCTAATATTAAAAGCTTTGATACAGAATAATCTCGTGATCATTCGGTTCAGTTTGAGGTTAGAAGAGGGGGGGGGGAAAGAGACGTGCTGAACCTCCGGGGTCCTGTTAGGGGCAGTTTTACTCCAACTGGAGCCCGGAGAGCACTTGACTTGGCTGAGCTGAGATTGCCTCTGGGCAGGAGTCTTCAGGGCCTGCTTGTCCTTCTGATAGCTGGCCATGATAGATCAGCCCGCGTCCAGGCAGAATTACTCTCTTTCCTCTTTCTATCTCTCTCTCTCTCTTCCTATTCCGCTCATTCTGCGGCCCCCCTTTTCTCCCTCTTTCTCTTATCTCGTGCCTCTCTGGCCCATATCTTCTCTTCTCTTTTATCCCCTATTTCTCTCTCTCTCTCTCTCCCTCTTGCCATCTTTTTTCCCCTCCTCTCTCTCTCCCTCCCTCCCTCCCTCCCTCCCTCCCTCTGTCTGCTCCGTTGTCTGATTGAGGCTGAGTTACGAGGGGGCTGCAGCTGGAGGGGGCCACCGTGCCTCGTAATTACATCTCTTTTTATTACCCGTGCTAATGGCCCTCGGGGAGAGGGAAACAATAATAAATTAATAGAATATGAACTCCAGCTCAACAGAAATCTCCAGCATTTCATTTTGGACCGTCCCATGATCTGGCAGATGAAACGGCGTGCTGATTAATCTCTACGAGGGGTTGGGAGCAGCCGTCTGTGGGTTCGGCCTGCCCCCTCCTGCCAACAGCCGAGGGCTTTTGGGCCGATAAAGGAAGAGATGATAGTTTTGGCTTCTGTCGCTGGTCTTCAGTCGGACTTGTTTTCACCCTCTGAGCTATGAATGATGGTGTTGATGCAGTTCGTGGTCAGCTGGGCTCTCGGTCGTCCATAAATCTTTTTCTCCCTCTGTCTTGATTGAACCGGATTTCGGTCGTTTGCATGCAGGACGAAACACCTTGGAATTTGAAAATCCTTTTAAGAAACACATGCATGATGTTTTTGATATAAGTGGGATGCTTACACCAAAGTGAACAAAGAAAAACTCTGCATGGTTATTATCTCTGTATCCCCGCCACAAAGACTTTTAGACAGATATCTGCGGGTGCACTCAGCAGTGGAGTGGAAAAGGCCCTTCAAGTGCGCAGACAGGCCTGTCTGATTTGGTCAATATTGTGTCATGTTTGGTCAAACCCCGCCAAGGCAGTGGGCTGGAAATGAAGATGTAAATATTGATATTTCATTAGAGGAAATCACCCACTCCGACGGCACTTAACCGGGCCACCTTCAGAGTGTGGCGGCCGGAGCGCCGCGTGACCTGCGGAGTCGGGAAGTCACTTCATTACTCGATTAAATTGAGTGGAAAAAGGCGAGGCAACGACACGAGATCCCATTTGGAGCGATAATTTAGGCCCTGAAGAGAGGGGATGGAGCGGGGGGGAAAACACCACCTCTCCATCTCACAACACTGGATTAAATTCAAGGACTTTTAGCGTCAAAGGTAATTGTAGGCTGCTGGGCTGCATGTGTGCATATGGCTGAGAGGTGTCTGCCGTATCAGAACAACTCTAAAGCCTCCACAACGAGCCCTGAACAAGGCCTTCACACGGGCTGTCACATTGGGAGCAGCGCTTTAGTTCCGCTTCACTCCTCCTTGGCATTAAAAGGCTCGACGAAGCCGCGCCTGTGATTGCGATGCCAACGTGATGCGGCAATCAAGGCCGCGTCCGCGCTTGCATGACAATTTCCCCTCCGGCCAGTCCACATGCTGTCCAACTTAATGGCCACGTATGCAGACAAGGAAATAACACAACAGAATTTTAAAGCGCCACCCGGACACGGGTAATGGTGCGGGCCGCCGCAAAATATGGCTTATTGCCTCCGCTGATAATAGTTAAGTGTTGTGAGTGCTTTCGGCAGTTTGCTGCGCGCGGTCTAATTTGGGCTCTTCAGACCTCTGACCGGTCCAGTCGGGCACCGGCACCTCTCTGTTCTCACTCTATTCTACTGACTATTGATTCCCCTTCAAAACGTGAAGGCCCTCACATTCTGATCACAATCTGTTAATTAATGTATCCTCCAGCTCTTCCCCTGCAGTGGTCATCACCACGATAAGGGTAATTGAACACTCTGGTACCACTCTCGCTGGCTCTTCTTTTCTCTCTCTCTCTCTCTCTCTCTCTCTCTCTCTCTCTCTCTCTCTCTCTCTCTGTCCTGCTTCTTTTTTAACTTTCTCTCACGCTTCCTCATCATGTCTTTTATTCTCCTCACCCTGAAAGTACGTGTACGTGTACGTGTGCGTGTGCGTGTGTGTGTGTGTGTGTGTGTGTGTGTGTGTGTGTGTGTGTGTGTGTGTGTGTGTGTGTGTGTGTGTTCTCAAGGAGAAGATAAACATCAGGCTGGTGGCTGCAGCCCAGTGAGATCATTTATATTTAAGCGGAAACGTGGGGCATGTGCGTGCTTGTGAGTGTGTGTGTGTGTGTGTGTTTGTTTGTGTGGTGAACAGCCCTGGTCAATACTGTAATCTATCGCCTCTTAATCACGCAATGGCAGGTTGCGTGGCAACACCAAAACTTGTGAAACCAATCATATTAATCAGTGGCGTAACAGAAGAGCCTAATACGCTGTCAGAGAATGGGCCGCCTGCAGGCACCCAGTGCAGCGCGGGGGGGGGATGTGGGATATGAAGGGGGGAAAAGTGGAAGCTGAGTATGTCCATGTATATGTGTGTGTGGGGGGGGGTCATGCAATTTCTTGACAGCTGAAGGATAGCACGAGGGGAAAAACTGGTATGAGACTTGGCTATCTGGCTATCTGCGCCTCACACTCTGCCTTTACCGGCTCTAATTTGTTTGAGTTTCTCAGCTCATCTTTGGGGGATCTAGCGGCTTGTTCTATTTGATGTTCTATTCTGAGCACATGTAGAGGTGTTGAAGGGGAAATGACAGCGGTTCGATGCCACCGAGCCAATTTCAGCTCATCCAGCTGCTGTTGTTGGAGAATGAGACCCAGGGTTTAAGCAGGTCTTCGGGCTGGGCTTGAACCACATGAACCCAGCAACTCTTATGTGTGTGTGAGCGAGCGGGTGCTTGTGTGTACTTTTATGTGTATGGATTTATGTGCATACATATATGTGTCACGATCCACATGTGCGTCTTGTTTGTTTTCCTGGTCGACACGTTTGTGTATCCGAGCACGTCCATGAATGTGTGCGTCTTCGTGTGTGTGTGTGTGTGCGTCCCCTTGTCACCTCCTCCCGCTACACAGTGCATGTCATGTCCTCAACCCCTCCAATGAGAATGTGTCTCGGTGCTAATCCCCCTCACACCAATAGAAGTGTGACAGGATACAAGGGGGTAACCACATGGCTTTGTGTATCCCGGACCTTTGCACCGATTTACTGTCCTCACTTACAGTAAAGCCCACTCAAGTGCTCTGACACTGGCTTCAAAGAGGACCTTCCACTGTGCATTTCAAATTAAACACCTCTCGCTGACATGGGCCTCACCGTGTACTCCCGGCTGCCGCGCCGCAGGACCTTTTCCGGGGGTTCACATATCAACATTTTTTAAAACTTTACAACAAAGGAAGACTTGTGACTGGACCATTGAAGCCTCACTATTACACTTTTTTCTCTTCTTCGAGAATTCAAAGGTTTGCGTCCCGTCTTCTCACACTTTCCTCCTCTGTCCCTCCAGGCTTCTCTGCTCTGTCGCTGGGAGACCAGATGAGCCTACTGCAGAGCGCCTGGATGGAGATCCTCATCCTCAGCATCGTGTTCCGCTCGCTGCCCTACGAGGACGAGCTGGTGTACGCCGAGGACTACATCATGGACGAGGAGCACTCGCGGCTGACGGGCCTGCTCGACCTCTACGTGTCCATCCTGCAGCTGGTCCGCAAATACAAGAAGCTCAAGGTGGAGAAGGAGGAGTTTGTCACCCTCAAGGCCATCGCTCTCGCCAACTCAGGTGGGATTTCTTGCGCTCACTGACGCATCAGAAATGTCAAGTGCCGTGATATTGGATTGAAGTAAATATCGTGTGCATTTTGACAAAGACATAATTTTACAAAAGAAACAGAAAAACCCAAATGATTTTAGGTTTGAAGGTTTGGATAAATATTTAAATTTATTAAGAGAAATTAAACACTGTTATATTTTATTATTTAAGCATTGCATGATTTGTCCCAAAAAATTATAATATATCTTTAGTAAGATTTAGCAAAAGCCCTCATAAGACATTTATTAAAGATATATTTGACTCTAAACTTAGTCACTATTAGAGGCACAAACCTCTTATTTGTTTGGAATATTAGACATAATATTTGTTGTTGCTGTATTATCTTGAAGCTAATTTGAGTTACTTTGTTAAAGATTTTTCAAAAAAACTTAATAATTCCACTGTATTTTATTACATAATATATTACCAGAGCTAATAGTAACAAACTACATATTGTTTTAGCTTAGTATAACATATACATATCATTTTTTATTGCATAAGTTGTCATATCTTTTTTTTAAATTTTCAGGATTAATTCAACCCCAAAATAAAATGCACTTTTGGCCAAAAATCTACCAGTAAAAAGAAAGTAAAGAAAAAAAGAATTAAGCATTTTGTAGCATAATAAGAATTTTCTATTATACATTGCATGGACATCAGTTTTACTGAGATGTTCTTCAGGTTTATTAGTAACTCAGAATATTTCACTATGTCCTGACTGGCCCTCTGACTAATGCACGCTGCACAGTGTTATATCCAGACGCAGCAGGGTTCTGTCTAACAGAGTTTTCAGAAATGACATTTCTCCGTTTTTCAGGAGGTTCTCGGTGTAACCTTTAGTGTGGCGCTCGAGATGGAGAGATGGAGCGGAGATAAGGGCAGTGCCGGAGACAGAGGGATGGAGGATTGAGCTTTTTTTAATTGAACACCTTCCGTGTTTGGGTATTTCTCCGGCGCTCCCTCTCCCCCTCTCTTTCTCTATCTCCATAACAGTAGCTGGAGGGCACAGCAGCCACGGGAGATAAATTTAGCATTTCATTAGGAGCACAGGGGCTGTCAATAAAATGTGTTAAGTCGAATGGAAAGAGCATCAGGGAGTGATAGGCCTCGTTTGTTCCGATGCGGAGACGCCACGCCGCTATTGACAGGCTGCTTTTGAGGAGGCACAACCTGTCCCGCCCTGATCAATGCACGCCTGGGTCACCGGGCCGCTCTCTCCCTTGTTTTGTCCGGGGCTGAAAAATGAAAACGCTGATGGTGGGGCTTTGCTGTCAGAAAACAGAGCTCTGGTCGGGGAGGTGGGGCTGCAGGAGAGGGGAGAGATGGGGGTCGAGGGAGGAGGAGGTGGAGCAGGAGGAGGAGGTGGAGCAGGAGGAGGAGGGTGTCCGGAACGTTAGAACAAGGTCTCTGGGAGATCGCTCTCCTGGGAGCCCCTCTGTCTGACAGCTGTGAAAATTCATAGCGATTGATTTTGTAATTAGCAGTTTATCAATCGGATCGACGTGGGCTCACTGATGGATTGCGAGGAAATTGTTTCTTCAGAGTTGTTTTTTTTAAGTCTACCCCTCCTCCAAGGGCTACCAGCGGAGCGCTCGCTGGCTCCTGCCCTCCTTTCCCTCCCATCTGTTGAGATGTCTTTATCTTCCTTTTTATTTTCTCCTCTTTCTCCCCCCCCTCCCCTGTCACTGCAAAACATTTCATCACAGCACAGTTCCAATCACGGTTTATTGCTAAACTGTGTGCGTGTTTGCGAAAGTGATAAACACAATAAAATATTAGTTTGATTTGTAAAAAAAAAAGAAAAAGAATGCCCGCTTGCTCGGTTGTGAATTCAGCCTCCATGAAAAGAACAAGAGATAATTATGTCACACCACATCCTCAACTGAGTTTTTTGTCTCTATTTTTTTGCCTTTTGTTCTTTCCATCCTCCCCCTCTCCCCTCCATCCCTCCCTCCCTCCCGCGTTCACTTTACAAAACGACCTACTTCATTTTACCACTGTGGATTTGAAAACCGTCAGGGTGAGAAATGTCTCAAGGTCTTGGGAATACAGTTGTTCCAGTCAATGAATTTGGGGCGAAGTCTGAAATCTGTTTTGCCTTTTTATTGTCCCGCGTGGTAAAATATGCACCGCCAAGGTGAGACGAGTCAGGCAGCCAATGACATGCTGCCTCTGGAGTGCCAGACACCGGTTAACCAGTGTGAGAAAGCGCAACACCCCTGGACCGAGCGAGAGAGAGAGAGAGAGAGACAGAGAGAGGGAGAGAGAGAGAGCAGGAGCAAAGCAGCAGAGAAAACAGAGGCAGAGAAAAGCGAGAATGAGAGTGGAGGCTGTAACATGATGTACAGAAGGAACGGAACAAAACAATGGCCCTGTAGAGAAATGATATAGAAGCCAGACTGAAACTAAAGACCGCTCCAAAAACGGAGAGGTGGAATAGATCTAGGTAGACTAGAGCTGAGAGAGTCATAGGCTGTGTCTGAAATCACTCACTAATCACGTTTTTTAAGTTTTTTAGAGCCGATGTGAATAGCGCCAATGTTAAAGTAAGTAAAGAAATAAATTGTGATTAGTCCCTCGATCTGGATCCACACCAAAATGTATTGGTTTCCTCTTTGGGTCATGCAGCAGGAACATTTTAATTTGCCTCTTCTCATCCCTTTATTTACATTTCCTGGATTTGTTGTTGAATAAATTTAAATTTCTCGTCTCCTTGTCTGTGATGGTCAGAAATTCTTTTGAGGGTGAAGCAAAGGATTTAATTGAAAGGAAGTGTTGAATTCATCTTTACAGCATCCAATTCTCTAATGGAGCCCCCTCTTTTTTTCTCCTCTTTGTTTTTTTGTTCTAAAGCAATGTGTCCTTTGGAACGGAGAGGTGTTTAATGTGCACTTACTCAGCAGAGATTGGGTGCTATTCATGCCATTGTTACTGGAGGATAACATTGATTTTCAGTCTCGCTGGTCAAGGGCCATATGAATATCCTGCCCAGTCCACCAAAGAACAAATATATAAATAAATAAAGTAAAGCAGATGTTCTCTTTTTATGATCTATTCTTTATCTTGTCAGGCTGTGAGTTATGTTTATAATGTCTCCCATACCTTGCTGCTACTGACGGAGCAGTAAAGATCAATCATGAGATTTAATTTTGTTTTAGAAAAATCCATTTCCCATCACTCCTGTTATATTACCAGTGTCTCAAAGTGCAAACTATATTTCTCACAAGTTACTTTTTCCGCCCTTTTTTTTTCAAATTTGAAAACCCATCAATCCTCACAATCCTTTTCTTCTGCTCTCTCGTCCAGACTCTATGCACATAGAGGACATGGAGGCGGTCCAGAAGCTCCAGGACGCCCTCCACGAGGCCCTGCAGGACTACGAGAGCAGCCAGCACCAGGAGGACCCGCGGAGGGCCGGCAAGCTGCTCATGACCCTGCCCCTGCTGCGGCAGACGGCCACCAAGGCTGTGCAGCACTTTTACAGCATCAAAGTGCAAGGCAAGGTTCCAATGCACAAACTCTTCCTGGAGATGCTGGAGGCCAAGGTCTGATCGGAGGGTGGCTGATTGGCCATGGCAACAGAGGAGGGCTGCGTTTGGCGAGACAGAGAGGGACCTGAACCGAGGCGGAGGGTCCTCAGGAGAGGGGGACCCCCACTGACTAAGACTGTCCTCTCTCGCTCCCCCTCCTGGAACCCCGGGGCCCTAAATAAAAAAGAAGAAATGCAAAACGTGGTTATTAGTATAAATATAAAAAGGATGCAGATTAATTTAAAATATATAAGAAATACTATGTACAGTAATAATTTTTGGGGTTTTTGTTAATCGTTAGTGGTCATGCTGTATATGAAGAAGGACCCCTCTGCCCCTCAGCGTCTTCAGAATAAGTAGTTGCCAGTTCTTGATAGAGACAAGTTTTCTTTTTGTTTTCAGAAAACAAAAGTTGTTAAAATTTGTTCAGGCAGCAAAGTTGTCAACAACCATAAACAGACTCAGTTGTCTCCTAGTTGTGTTTTCGCCTGGACCCAGCCAGGACCATGTATATATTTATTAATGGAAGACTGAGTGTACAGGTCAAAGTCCGGGGAACTTGGTGGCCATTTTCTCTTGTTCTCCTACTGGATAAAAAAAAAAAAAGATGAACTAAAATTGTTACTTAAATGTGAACTCTTATCAGTTTAAATGTCCTTGGATATACCTCTCCAGAGCAGTGAGCAGGGTGGTCTTTGTGGATCCTTCTCAGTCTGGAAGACTTGCTGGTCCCATGTTTAGCTGAACTAGTATAGGCAGGTACAATATTCAGTCGAATTATTCTGTAGTAACTCAGCAATAACAGGGCTGTCTGGGGAAGCTGAGCTTGACCTCCTATCTCTCATGTGCTTTTCAATGCTGCTGTTGCTAAAAGACCATGCCTGTATATCTCAGTCCCACCAGTGGGACACACCACTGTACCACTGATGCACACCAGTGTTTCTCCTCCCCTCTCCCCTCCTGTAGTGGTTTGTGTCAGTGCTGTTTATGCAACCCATTGAACCCCAAATTTGGTCATTGCATCTTGGCATGCGAACAGATGACCTGATTTGGGTTAGGTGAAAGATGATCAGCGGGTTTGGTGTGGCAGTATCAAAGGATTTATGCCGAGTGGCAGGAGTCCAGGAGATTCCATGTTCAAACAATCAGAGGTCCATATGTCAGCCGCTCTATTTTGGGCTCTTTTAAGCCTGTGGCAGAGTCATCCTGCACACAGGGAGCAAGGTGCCCAGCATCTGCTCTCACCATTTTAGACACCTCCCATCTTTTAATAGCCGTGCCTGCATTTATAGAGCTTCAACCAAACGGAGGTAAATAGCAGGTGCAGGGCCGGAGTGGTGGCACTTCACACTGGGTTTATTTTTAACCCGGCAAGAGGTGGTTCACTGCGCAGCTTCCCAGGAGTACAGTAGACACGTGGAACACTTCTTCTTGACCTCATGTTGACACAGTGGCCGGAGCAGAGTAACACCTTTCCCTCCGGTCTGGAGGCGGGCAGGCATTTGTGAGGAGAGCTCGGAATGCCCAAGAATGCACATGTGAATAGCTATGCAAGAAACAAAGTGTCAGCATGCATGCTTCGTAGGGTAACAGCAACCCGACAGCGTGTCAGTACAAGGTGTGATCTCTGGTGGGAGAACAAGATGCTGCGCTCCCTTCTCCCTGTGTTTAGCTGCGTGTCCATGACGCTGGGTGTGAGTAATACGTTAATCCAGTCCAGCAGAGCTGCCGCTCATCTCCATGTGAGGGAGGATGTGTCGGAGGTAAATACTTATACTACTGAAAGATTTTATGTGATGTGATAAATTGTGGCACTGTTGCAACAATATGATACTGTGATCAAAAGAATCCCTAACATTGCAGTAGGGTAGGATTGCCGCCATTCTCCAGATATCAGTGGCTAGCACTGATCCAGCGACGGCATGCTTTTTTTTTACAGCAGCCTGACTGGCCAAGCAATGGAGGATGTTTACCCACTCCAGCACCCAATCATCTTTACTTGAACGGCTGTCCAGCTGACAAGCTCCGCTGTAGACGGTGACAATATAACTTGAGTTATTTTACTGTTGTGCAATACAACAGGGACCAATTCTGACTGAAACCATGCTGGAAAGCATGCTTTTACTTAGATTTGGGAGAATTTGTACGCTACTTACTAACACAGCATTCTAAAGCCCTCTGATTTCAAACATATATCCCGTATAACAGAAGAGGAACTATATTTGATTTGCTTAGCTGACAAAAACTCTTTTGTGCTTGTTTCAATAAAAGTGCAGTATAAATTAAAACTTTTGCAGAAAATCTTTACAACTAGTATTTTATAGTGTCCCAAATGATCATCCATAAGAATCATAATAACGGGCATCATCTCATCCTCCTGTTTCTTTTTACATAGCAAGGTGGCACTGTGTTAAGTAAAAGATAACATGTCTTACATTACAATCTGTGTCGAAGTGTATAAATGTATCAGCGTCAATACAGTAGGTTGCCGAAATACCATTGAAAATAAAGTATGCAGCACCCTGCTGACTACTACCTCATTATCATATTGTCAATATTTCTCTGATTCAACACTTTCTGCTCGTTATCAACTTCACATGTCTGTGACATTCAGTACCTGAGCCATCCATGTTTTTATCAGACAACCCCTCCCCCCCCTCCTCAGTGCTCCTGCCAAAATGTTTGTAATCGTAGTTTCTGATCTTCCTGTTTGTCCTTCATAGACCTGTTTGTAAAGGTAAAGCATGCTTCACGTCGACCACGTGACTTGGCCATTGGTGGGTGTGACCCCCATTTTGGTTACTAAGCGGGTATGTGTTTTTATGAGCATCAGTGTGTCAGAATTGGTCCCTTGATGATAAATTGCAGACAGGGGCAGGTGACTGATTACCTGCTTCTCTGCTCTGAGTATTTATGGTGTGAAATATATCATTTGGCAATGGTGTACATTGATATCTCTGATGGTTGAATCACCAATATCTGTGTAACTTTTATGTTTTGATTTTCAAAAAGGTAAAGGATCAACAAATTAAATACTCCCTGAACTCTGACTTGTCTGTGTAATGACTCAAATGTGTAGTAAGACTTGATGAACATTTTTCTTTACAGCCAGTACACACCAGTAAGTTTTCCTGAGTTGCGAAAGCACTGAACGCCATTTTCTATATAAAACTGTCAACTGATATAACTTTATTGAAACAATCACACAGTTGGCAAAACTTTTAACACTGTTCATCTGGTTAGACACACTTTGCAAATCTGATTCACCCGTTTTACAAAACTCTAAACACATTCTCATGAACTAAACACATCTAACTGTTGTCATCGTTAACACACAACCACTGAGGTTATTTTAGGACAATACCGTTATCAATACTTCTGGATGGCACACCGGATGCTTTGCTCAGAACTGAGCAGAGAGGTCATGAACAGGCAGAGCTTCCTGATTAAGTTGTCCATTGTGACAATGCGATCTTTCACTGTGGTCACAGAATACGTGGATGGTTTATCAATAACCATCGTTTTCTCAATGTTTGCCTTCCATCACACTCTCCCTTCCTAAACGCAAGGATTCTCCAGTTTCTTAGCAGGGGGGCGGATTGCCTGTGATGTAGATGAAGTCCTGTGGCCTAAACCGGCCCAGAAGCATGATGCTGAGGCAGAATTAATGATTGACACTGCTTACTATAAATAATGCAGGTTCTATTTTACATAGTTTTTCAAGGCGCAGCTATACTATTTTACACTAAAGATTTGCATTTATTTATTTAAATTTCTCTTTGTTTACTTGTCCATGTCCCATTTGCTAACACGGATGACACGGGTTAATGATTTATACTGCAGTCAGCCACCAGGGGTCTAATGCTCTGGATTGGACTGAAGTGGTGGACTAACAAACCGGTGCCATCCACAGAGCCACGTCGATAACATTGCTAATAGCAAAGCCTTATAACTGTACAAGTGAGTAGCCCTCAGCTAAATGTAATGACTATACCGAAGACACTTGTTCGTCACTGTGTTTACCATCATGTGTCTACCTATTCATTCACCCAGTAGAGTGACTCTTACCCTAACCCTTCCCACTGCTCTCTGTATTTACCCACTCCACTGTGACCAGTCACATATACGCAGACTGGGAGTTCAGCGATGGGACAGAACAAAGAGCAGGTCAGAGCTCCCAACAGACCAGAGATGAAGGCAGTGACTGAGGCGAGCCAGAGATGCTCGCAGGCCACCCCAGACCCTCCAGCCGTCAGCCGCCGTCACCGCAGGGCCAGAAGCCGTTGAAAATGGATCCGTCACAGGAAACAGGCACGCAGACACGCTAAGGCTGATGGAGGATGGGGGGGAAGTGAGGGGCTGTGGTTCCATTATTTCAGGAAGCTGATATTCTTGGGAGTTAGAGTATTCCCCTCTCTATATAATTATAAGAGCCAATTTCCCTTTTTGAAATAATGTCTTGGCAACCAATTAATTGTAATAATCCTCTGCGTGGAAACAATGGCATCACAAGGCAAAAGAGGAGGGATGACTGGAGGATGAGAAGAAGAAGAAGAAGAAGTAGACGTGGTGGCCCGCACGAATAAAATGTACAGCGCTCTTGCCAGGTGCTGTATTTTTAAAAGCAATGTGCTCCTCATTTCTCATGCAAATCACCGAGTTGGACCAGATATTGCCATCGATAAGTTTCCCACAGATACAGTAGCAGGGCAATCATTTACCTCCATTGACAGGTCAAAACACCTTTCATTAGAGTTATGAGGCATCTCATCAAGATGCGGCCCCACTTGCAGCTGTACGACTGCTGTGTATTGCTTAAGTGTGTTTCATTATTCCCAGAGCAGCGTTCATGATGGGGAGGGAAAGGATTACACGTCAGGGTGAGTGATTGGGTTTGAACAGAGCTGCTGAATACACTTTGTATCAACCCAGGGCTCAAATTACACTTAGGTTGAAAACGGAGCACGCAAATGCCCAGGAGAGCTTGTGGCACAGAAATGAAGAGTGGGCCACCATCTCACTCTCTCACTCTCTCTTTATCCCTCACACACACACACTCACACTTTTCATCGCTTTCCTTTGTCAGATTTTCTTTTGACCCCCCCTCCCTCTCGCCAGTTACCCTCCCCACACTCGCCTCCTTGTTTTTGAGGTACAACCATCCTTTATGGCCAGTCTTATTGTTCCACTGATTCTGTTAAGTGTATTTATTGCTCCATTTGTGAAATTGGAGGCACCGGCCGGCAAGCCTATTACTATTCAATAACGAGGGCTAGGCATTTTCACGACCACGCCATGTCGTAGTCCCAGACAGAAACGGACTGATTGCTGTATGGTTGTTGTGTAAAGCAGAAGTAAATCCCCCCACAATACATCTTCACAAATCGACAAAGAGACGATGTGATTGACTCAAGAGTAGGTATATGTCCTGATGGGTCCCAGTTTCCGCATACTGTCCGGTACCTGTCGCACTGGCAGCATCCGAGCCAAGCATCCCCACACCTCTGACCCTGCCCAAGACTCTCTGTGGCTGATCAATAGGCTGTCAAAGTGCCTCGCAGGCACAGCAACTGGGCCATCTGAGATTTCGCCCCCTCATTGTCCATCTTCACTGTTTTAAGTGCATTTATCAGGTTACACGCCCGCTCTCTTCATCACTTAATGCATGGCTGAGCTGCTGTCCTAAAAAACCTAATGGCCATCAGCGGACCTTTGTCCCAGTTAGTCAAATTACTGTGGTTATGTGTTTTTTTTTCCAGACAGACCATGATGCCTTCATACAGTGAAAGGCGAGACTTTTTGCTTACACTTAAATACCCAATTTGATCTGATATCAATCAGACGTAGTTGTCGGCCTAAAATATTGTATCAAGTATTATCACTAGTATCTTAGTTTTTGGGCCAAACTTGGCTGCATCAACCAGCTTCAATATTTCAGCTGATAAACACATAAGAAATTAAGCAGTCATGTGAAATCCTTTGAGAACAAGTAGCCTGTACCACACAGGACGCCATGTGAGGAAGAAACCACACTGACTCTCCAGCTCCTCAGAGAAAATACTGCTTTTAGCTTAAAATCCGTGTTGTGTTCTGTAACACTTGGACATTGTAGGAACACAAGCACTGTGAGGGAGCGGGTAGGTAATAAACACACACACACACACGTTGCATGTGATAACTGCATGTGAAGGGTTTTGTTCCTTCATTTGAGATTTATTTCCCCAACTGTATCTTTATCTGTGGTGCTCACTGATATGAAGCTGTGGGGGAGCAGAAATATTTCCAACTATCTGCCAAATGTATCTCCCTCCAGCCAAGAAAACACTGTTGTGGGATGTGTGTGTGTGTGTGTGTGTGTGTGTGTGTGTGTGTGTGTGTGTGTGTGTGTGTGTGTGGTTGGGGGGTGTCTCTCCTCCCTACTGTTTTATTGCCTCTGCCATGTATTCACATGTTCTTATGGGCTTTTCCAATTTAACCACTGGTTTGGAAATAATGAAGGGAGATAAGGAAAATTGATAAGCATGGAGACGTCCATCAAACGGAGAAAAACTCGCACTGAATGGTTTGTGTGCTTACTTCACAGGCGTTTAGCACAATTACCCGTGAATTACTGTGGATCGGACCTGTGGACACTTTATTATCTGAATACATATAGGTGTGATTTTTTTATATATATTTTCTGGGCATAGAAAAAAAGATTTCGCTTTTTAAAAACGAAATATATTTTACATATGTAATTTATTTGAGGCTTTTATTAATTTCCCTTATTTTCTTCTGCTAAATAAATTTTGGTTTTACCTACCTTATTAACTAAGCATTTGTTAAATATTGCAACCAAGCCCTCACAATTGTTCACCAAAGATTTAAGATGGAAAAACAAATTTTGTCATATGTCGTTTCCTGACTGTCGCTAGCATGTGCTTGTTGATACTGTGGATCCCAGGATTTCCTTGGGTGCACAGGAGCAGGGAGGGAATGGTCAGGCTCAACTCCAGTGGGAAGCCACAGATGGGCCTGACCTTTTCGGCATGTCAAGCAAAGGTTAGAAATCTCCACTGGCCTTAAAGCAAATGCACTTGTTTGCCATAATGGAGAAAGCCCCTGTCCTTTTTTTCCAGCTAGAGACCAGGTCTGGTCCCCAGAGAGTTCCCCATGATGGAATTCTGTCCGCACACACACGCACACACACACACATACACAGAGATAGAGAGAGAGTCTACTGTCTCTATAGCAGTCGGCTAATTAAGTTTAAGTGTCAAGCTTTCTTGTATCGAAACTAGCCAAACTCAACATGTTAATTGAATGAAACATTTAAGTTTCTAAAATGAGCTACATCATGTTCGCCAATCCTTGTTTCCTTTTTCATGTCTTTCAGACGGAGATGATGGAACTGCTCCCCATGTGAGAGACGGAGAGACACGGATCCATGATCAACCACCTAAGACCCCAGGAAGGAAGTCACCCATCCCTTATCCTCTTATGAGATATACTATAGAAATCTCATAAATATTGGCAAGTCTGAGGCCTCTAGACATTTTGTACATCATATAACACATATGGCCGCTCATAATTCACACGTTTATATTCATAAACGTGATTTTGTATTTAAAATATGACTCATAAAGCTTGATATATGGAAATTGACAGATCATATGTCATTCCTGAATTAAATATCATATAGATCACATGTTTTATATCCTATTCTTCCCTGCCCTCCTTGCCCTCCTTGCCTGGGAGAGGAGCCTTGACCAGGCGGCGCGCAGGTAGTTTACAGTGTTATGGGATGAGTACAAAACATGCTGTAAATAAATAAGAGTAAACCCATTTCATTTTAGGAGAGAGGGGGAGGTTAGCCGCCCCCCTCCCCACCTATATACTCCACCCTGCTGCCCCTATGGGACGGTGACGTCCCCCTTCGCTGGGTGCATCTGTATATCACCCAGAGGAGAGGGGGCCACAAATGGGGCAGCAAGCGACACTATGCAGTCCATTTGCTAATTTCAATATGGTGTCCGTCTGTGTGGGTATGGCCTTGGGCACCGTAGCAACCCCCTTCTTAGTGCACCGCCGCTCCCTTGCGTCTCTCCCCTGTGTCCCTTTGACCTTGCACTCAATCACAAACAGACCTCGTACACACACAGACACACGCATATTGACTTTATTAAAACAAACGATGCACAAATCATGTCTGTTTTCCGGCTCTTGCATGTGTGTGTTTCTTTTAATATCACGCGCATGAAAACCCAAAAATATTTCTAAATCAGAGGTCATTCACTCTTTTTTTCATTTCTTTCCTCTGTCGATGTCTGACAGGCATCAATACTCTCAGTGAACAGCTGCAGGACTCTTCCTTTTGTCTTGTCTGCAGTGAACAAAACATATAAGCGACACTTTTCAATGGAATTAACACTTTCAATGAGAAAGCGTGTGTGTGTGTGTGCTCTTGTACAGCTTCTTTGTGAGGACCACTTTGGGAAAGTGAGGACCTTTTGACCGGTCCTCACTTTGTAACTTACCTTTAATGGACTGTATTAGGGTTAAACTTAGGTATAGGCTAAGTTAGGGTTAGGCATTTCGTTTGGGAGGGTAAGGGGCT
Organism: Pleuronectes platessa; assembly: GCF_947347685.1. Classification (NCBI taxonomy): domain Eukaryota; kingdom Metazoa; phylum Chordata; class Actinopteri; order Pleuronectiformes; family Pleuronectidae; genus Pleuronectes; species Pleuronectes platessa. The sequence goes on along the minus strand of NC_070636.1, from coordinate 15,976,439 downwards.
AGGGAATGCATTATTCCAATCAGTGTCCTCACTAAGATAGCTGTACAAACACGTGTGTTTGTGTGTGTGTGTTTGTGTGTGTTTTTCTTGGCCCCAGCAGCACTGACATACACTACATATGGCCCCACATGAATTGCTGTGATTTGCTTAATAACTCTCTGCAGTGATATTGCTATGATCATTGCCCAGCTGCACCATGCAAATCAAACGAGCAAATGAAGTGTGCTTTTGTTGTAATATCGTTCCGGTAGTGTCACCTGCCCACCTTCAACTAAACAGTTTTCCCCCTTTCATATCATCCTCCTCCTGAACTTGCCGCTTATATAAAAAAATAATACCAATGATTTGATATAAAACAAAGACATTATATTTCATCCGTGTGTAAGTGCCTCAGTGCTTCATCATATTACATTGTCATTGTTTTGTCCTCAGCGCCCAGCGGATCTGACTGACTGCGGTTTAAAGGGTTTACTTGCCCATGAATCGTGATTAAAACATCTCCCGTGAAATGTTTTACGGTTGTTTCGGTTTGTGCCTACCCACAAACACCGAGCACATCCATGTCGCCTCTCACCCGCCTTTCCATTCCATCAGTGTGTGTGTGAGCATGTGCATTAAAGTGCATGTGTGTGTGTGTGGGTGGGTGGGTGTGAGGGAAATTTGTTGGAGCAGAAGCAGAGGGAATATTACACAATCCTCTGTGCATTATTGTAATTAGATTTCCCAGGATAGCTCAATTAAGTCATACTGCTCCAGGGACCTGGTGGTTTGTGGATTGACACTCACTCACAGGGGGTCCAGTGTGTTAAGTAAAGCAGAGGAACACAACTATTAGAATGGTGCATTTTTCTGTGGAAGAAAAACTTGGACATTTGAACACTTCTCCCTTAATGAGGCGGCAGCGTGTTTGTTTTCTCGGCAGCCTTTTTGTTCTCTCCGCTCACACAGAGGGCAGGTAAAGGTGGAGCCCATGCTGCAGCTCAGCTCCTCGGCTGCGGCTGGAGAATGAAGGACAGCTCGCAGTTATCCGAGGACAGCTCTGTAATGTAATGTCATGTATATTCTAATGAGAAGAGCTCCATCTATGGACCACCTGTTGAACTGCATTCATGAAGAAATCCCTCAAATCCAGCAGAAAGGAAGAAGCTCCAGAGTGTTTAAAAAAAGAAAATGCTCGTGGGTGGTAAATAACCTCAGGGCTCTATTTTTAGCGGCCGCAGGATAAATCTGACGGACACTCAGTGACTCTGTAGAGGTCATCTTTAAAGACGCTGTCCGGGCGTTCTGTGATTATTTATTTGTATGAATGGCAACAAACGTGAATATGTTTGGAGGAATTGCATGTCATGTGTGGTGACAAAGGGAGATTCAGCACTTTTGATGATATGTGGTTACATTACTGGTCTCAAGGCTGCCGCTGAGTTTAAATGCTCCAGTAACATTTCCTTTTATTTATATCCGCAGACCTTGGCTGAAATAAATGAGTTGAGACAAGTGTGAGAGGCCGATGTTACGAACAATTTCTTCCTGACATCGGGAAACGAGTATGCGCAAGACATTCAACTCTTTCACTGCCAGTGGCTGACAGGCCGTCCCGGCTCGGCAGCAGGAGGCCTCTTAAAAAGATTCAATGTCGGCATCAACGTGAAAGTCGTTGTGTCATTATCTTAAATCTTAACTATCCAGCAGGATGAAAGTGTGAGAGACAACCATATCTGTCAGGGGTCGGCAGGAGATGTTTTATTCTCTGTGTACAGTGAGTGCCCCTCTCACACGCTGAGATTAGCAGTCCCAACCGAGGAAGTCACTCTGCAAGGGTCATTCTGCAGCCTGCCTTCAATTTACTGCCACTTTTAATATTCTGTCATAGTTAAATTTTTTATTGCCCTCTTTTATGACCATATCCTTATGTCCCGTGCTTATGAACTTTTTTATGCAAATCACTCACTTGAATCAAAAAGGGAGTCCTGTGCTCTTTGTTTTCAGGCAGCTGAGGCGTCAAGAAAACCAGCCGCCTGCTTGATGACTTCATGGTCGTCACCTCTGTTTCTCTTCTGCTGCTTTTTTGCTACAGCAAATCCCCACGTTTTTGAGAGAGGGTGTGTGGTCCGGCGGAGGGGGAGGAAAAGCTGTCCGGCCAAAACAACAGAAACCTCAGGTTTTTGGAATTCTAAATGACGTCAACGCACCGCTGCGTTTTGTTCCACATATTCAGGAGTTTCTCAGTCGGCCTACTGCGAGCACAAACAGGAAATCCTGAGCTGTATGTAATGATCCTGTCTCAACACTGTGCGTGGACTCACAGGGGACTGGTTTCTCCGTGCTCAACATTTGTACTTGCTTCACCTCACTATATTTTCACACTCCCCTTCCTCGCTGACGACGGCCCCGCTCTTGTTTTCTCTTCCTCTGAGGCTCGACAGGCCGGCGGGCGTTGGCAGAGGGGGGAAAAAAGGGAGCCGAAGAGGAAGCACTCGAGATTTACGAGTGAATGGATCCTCCACTTTGAGGATGAAGTTCATGAATATGTTTAGATTTTGTCCTCTGACGCTGCTGTCCTGAAGACGCAGAGGGCCATGTCTTTTAATCAGCTGCAGTATGGATCATCCAGCCCGCCATGTGGGGGAGGTGAGCGACTCGGAGACTGACCAGTGGCCAGCAGGACTGGGCTATTGTCCTGGTGCCATGGTGACTGGGACCAATCAATATTACATTAGTATGATCGTACCATATAGATACTTGGTGACTGGCGCTCTAGCTTTCTGTCTGTCGCTCTGTGACTCATACAAACACACACACATGGACTTTTCATGATAGTTATTTGATTTGGTGCGTGGAGGAGAGGGCAGAACTGACCGGGGTGATGTGTCGATTTGCAGGGGGCCTCTAAGTGCTCATGAACGGCCCTAATGAGGGTGGCAAATGGAGACATAAAGAGGGAATGGGTACACTTTTCACTTTAGCCTGACATACCGTTGCTGCCCCCCGAAGCCCTTGAGAGGGCATTTGGAGAGGGTGCGACCATGCTTCAAATCCTCCTCCTCCTCTGACTAATTGTTGAGGATATTGACCTTGGGAAGGAGGAGAGAACGATGGAGGGAGAGGAAGTTGGGTGAAGGGTGGAGGTGGCTCACAGTTCACGCCGGTTTGCGTGACCTACAGACAATTTATTCCTTCCTCAAAGCGGCCCACGTATGAAGTTTACATGCTGTACTCTGTGCGCGGCTGCTCCGGAGGTAAGGAGGAGGAGAGTGGTTAAAATCAAAAGGCGTCAATGAGCGCAGCATCATAACTGCCTGAATCAATCACTCCAATTTCAGGCCTCATTTTCCCCCCATGTCATTGATTCAGAGCGCACGCAGCACTATCGGATCCACGTGGGAGAATGTGGTGGTCTCGCACACAAACATCCCCTCCGCCCCTGTCCTCTGGCCTGACCCTGATCTGTGCTGGACAAGTTCACCATCCTGTTCTTCCTCAAGTCCCAGTCAATGGGGTGTCGATACGCTGGATTGGCCGGGCGACAAGGGCTAGAAGGGGAGTCGATGAGGGGCTGATAAGCAGCGAGGGGCTGCTTTGTTTCAGTAATGACGGCTTAAACAAACGCCCATCGGCCCTTCCGTTAACCCGCGGCGTCACCTCAAACAACAAGCCTCCATCAATAAGGGGACAGTAAAGGGACAGACGCAGATTGACGACAATCACCCTACATGCAAAACCCACGGGGCTCAACTGGAGGAAATCTACATCTTGAAAAGTGTTTATTTCAGGTGTGTATTTGATGCTATGAAACATTTATTGTAGCGTAAACAACTTCATAGAATCTGTGCTTCAATTAATTGCTTTAAATCTGCTGGGAATATTTATGCTTTATTCATTTTCGTGACAAAAAATTATAAATCTATAGGTTTTTGAGCAGTAAAATCCTCCCTTTTATTTTGCAAGCTGATTAATTGCCGGCTTAATGGCATTTTATAATGTTACATTAACACTTTAATGATTTAATGCTCTTTGTTCTGCATTGTAATGTCCAAAGTTCATTAAAAGTAAATCTTGTCTCATTACGGATGGTCCTGTGGTTCTTGAAATTATAATACAGATTTATATCTCGGCAAAGATATGTGGAAAGACAACTGGTAAATGTTAGATTACACATGAGAAAGCACAGGGCAAAGCAAAGTGGGATATATATGTTTTGGTCTCAGAAGTCATTGATTCAGTCTCGGTGCTTGCTCAGTTTATGCAGGCATCGCTGTACATCAAACTCAAACAGTCCACTTCTCAACACTCTGTCTGATTTTCACCAGTTGTTTACAGGTTTGTAGTTTAATCACATCGCTCCACTTACTGGCACTTTTACCAAGTAAATGTACTAAACATCAACTCCAACATTACAACAAGAGCTGCATTGTCGTTTCACTCCTGTAATTGACTCATTTACTCCTGCTCATAGGGTTAATTTAACAATATGTTGACATGGTTTATAGACATAACAAAACACTGCGATCGTGTAACTCACTACAGTATAAAGGAAGAATTGCTGTTATATATTTATTACATTAATACGTATGGTTGCAGAGAATAAAAGAGTTGTGTTTTCAATGCTAACATTTAGTATTAAGGCTGTCGCCCCTTTGCTTTGACCACTTGCTCTACTGTACGACTGCAAACAATAGCCCTTTGCTATAAAGCCTTCCTCCTCTCCTATGACAGGCTTTTATGGTGTGACAGTTGCACTATACCTCTGCAATTACTTTTCAATTAGTACGATGAACATTTCCAACACTGTGGCGCAATTATTTTATAGCCCAGTGTCTTAGCCCATTAATGGTGCTACCAACAGCATGGGAAGTGATAAACCATCTGGCCGGGCTCCCAAAGAGATAGAGCACACTTAATGGAGTGAAAAAGTAAAAGCAATTAATGTCACATTAATATAATGATAATAATGCTTTCCCGTACAGCTCTGGCAGGCAGAGCAGGGGACTGGGACTAAGCTGAGGAGAGGGACTCTGCTGGGACTCCACACAGGTCCACCAAACAGCCTGCAGATTAGAAAACAAGCTACTGCCCCTGCAGCTGTCAATGGAAACATTAGTCCAGCCATGGACGGACAATGTGTCTTGATGGACAAAGGTAAGATTTTGGAACATGAGGTGATGCCATCAGACAATTAGTGTCTGTGGTGGGTTAAAAAACGGATTCACAGATGATCCATCCATTAGCTATAGTGCTTATGCTTTTGGGGAGCCAGTCCCAGCTGACATTGGGCGACAGGTCAGAGCCGACATAGTCAAAGAACCATTCACAAGTACAAACTGCTCAGACTCTCCGAAACTGCATGTATTTGGATAAATATAAAGAACCTGGAGAAATCCATGCTGACACAGGAACATGCAAGGGATTCAAACATTAATCCTTCTAATGCTAATCACTGCATCACCGTGATGCCCTACCGCAGATCGTCACGTCATATTTTAATATTTCTACTGCCAGTTTCACAGTTGACGTCTAGCCAAGATGATGTCACCTTGTCATGTGACAGCAAAGTTTGATACGTAGCTTAAATTGAATTGTTGATCATGTGGTTAAAAGTCTGCAAATGCACATGGAGCGTGTGAGTGCAGGTGACTGCATGTGCTTGATTTTAGTTTGCCTTTTGCATCTGTGTCTGTGTGTGCATGTGTGTATGTGTGTGTGTGAGTGTGGCTGCAGCGCCTGTCTCAGGAGTAGCTCCCCTGTCCTATCTCCTGACCCCTCTGTGTTCCCGCCGCCCTGCTCTGTTTGTGTTAATTCCTCTACATCTCCAGGGTGGCTTACATTAGAATATCTTAACCACTGGGCTGCATTAGCATAGTGTGATGGATGCTGCTGAATCTCCATGCCAGATAATGTCCACATTTTGCATTTTAAACTAAGCTACGCTATGGACGTGCTATCCATTTTCACTGGGGGAAATTAGGTCCTGGTGGGAGAGCGCCTGGCACTCTGTCATCCCCAGCAAAGCTCCCTGCCCAGGTTTTATGACACCTCTGGGGCACCATACAGAGACAGGTTGAGGGTCATTGTCCAGCAATGGTCAGCTGTGATGTCACATAAACTTGGGTGTCAGTTTACTCCACGCGCCTGTTTTTTAAAAAGCTTGCCAAAGTTGGTGACATAGCAGCTCGTGCAGCTTCCTCCTGCAATATTCATGTGTTTCTGCGTGTCCACCTGTCTGCCAGTCTCTCTGCAGCGCGCCATGTATTTCTTCTCACGGAGTTACTTTCAAGTGAAGCGTGATAAATCATGCATAATTTCCATTTTAATCCGTATAGTCCGGCAGACGACTTGTGTGCATATGTCCCAGTGCAGCCAGACTGCCTTGGCTGCGAGGGAGTGTTGATTTCCGTTACAGGGCTGTCGCAGCCCCCGGCAGTTGATCAATAGGAATAAATCAGTGCGGCTCCTTTATGTGACATGAGATAGTTGTACATTTATAAGCCTCTTTATGAGATAAGATCTCAACACTTGAGCTTGCGTCACACACTCTGTGACACACGCTCGCGTGCGGTGCCAGGGTCCTGGATGCTTATTAGGCTCCAGAATTACAGCATGTCTGTGTACTTTGCCTGAGGTGGGATGTTAATCAATAAATACAGCTTATCATTTTTTATCCTTATTGACAGCGGTAACTCAGACGATGCCAACTTTTGCTTAAAGAAATAAATGGAATATAACGGTGCCGTTGTAAATTGTGAGCAGCGAATTGTTTTACAGTCAAAGAAGTGGTACGTTGGCCGTATACAAACACTATCCCTGTCAGAAGAATGATAGGCCCATTGATTAGCCGTCTCCTTGCTTTCTCTTCACACAAGCATGAAAGGCATTGCTGTGCAGCCCGGTGATTCTGTAATGTTCTGCTAATTACGTTTGACTAATTATGATTCTTTTATGTGGCAATATAAGCTGGGAGTTTCCCCCCTTATTACAATATAGGTCCTCACTCTGCTTCATTGATCATGATTGGATACCAAAGGCCTTCGTTTTCTGTTTATTTCCTAATTAAATATTAGCTTTAACCACATCAGGAAGGAGGGCAATAATTAAACTATTACACCCCCACCCCCCCCCCCACCACCGACCATTGACAGCTCAAAGAATGTGATCAAGTGAGACTCAAGCTTTAATTAGATGCTTGGACATCAGTGTTTTTCTTTTTTCTCCCAGGTTAGGAAAACCAGGCAGGATGCTTTCAACACCAAGCACATTGACCGAGCTCAAATTACATCCGCCTTTAAGTAGCGGATTGATTGGGGGAGAGGGGAGGCTGTCTTTACGAGCTAAGTGTTTCTGAATAGAGCTGCGGCACATACCTCTTCTCCTGTCCTTTCACAAGCCCCATAAAGAGAGCTGCGTTGGAATGGACTGCGGAGTATGTGAAAAACAGGAGGGATAATTTAACAACACACGTGTGCAAAAAAAAGAAAGAAAGAAAGGATGTCTCAACAGAGGGTATAAGAGAGAGGAGTGTGCACGGAAAGGTGTGAGGTGTGTGTGTGTGTGTGTGTGTGGAGGGGGGGTGGAAAGCAAAGTGCCACAGCGCGCTCTTTCTCTTTCTCCACAGATGATGGATAGCAACAGTGGGGAGAACAAAACCAAGCATTCCTCATGCTGTCAGCACAATGAAACGGGGACATAACAGGATTTGGTCACAATGCGAGCGGAGCACTTCAGAGAGATGCCAGGCCATCATGCCACTTCTACTGGAAGTCAAAGACTCCATCCATCACTTGTAACGTCCCCTTAGTGTTTGACTGGGGCTAGCGTGGCTGTCTTCCCTGGGACTTCCCAGTCTAACGCTGGAGTCCGTGTGATGAATATATTGCACCGGCCATTGTTTTGCTGTTGATATTCCAATGAAGGGTCTGAAGTAGGGGTGTAGATCATCTCATGGAATGTATGCATTCAGAGAGAAAGGTTATTTTGTTATTTTCTTAGGGGTCTTTAAAGGAACAGTTCAACACTCTTGAAGAACGATAGAGGATCGATTCCACTTTCATATTGTTCTAATCTTATTCGTATGTAGATGACGCCAGCAGCTGTTAGCTTACCTTTGTCTGAAGGCTGGAAACAAGCCATGGTGTGAATTTATAAAACACATTTATAACAAACAGAATTGACCTCACATAATGAGAGGCCACACACAACAAAAACCCAAGAGATACAGGAAGGACAAAATGAAATATCCTGATATGTCCAAAGACAACAATACTGACCTTCTATAGCACCTCTATACTTTGCTAATTAACACATAATACTGTTTGATTCACAGACAAGACAGCTGACATGTCTCTTCCTTGCTTTGAAGCCAAAATACCCGGGGATTGGAATCAAGGTGATATGTGTCCTCGACGAATCCTGACTCATTCTCAGCTGTCAATCATGAAGTTTCACCCTGTTTTTATCATATCAAATAAATAATTGAGACCCCCAAAACATGTGGACATGCATCTTTGTGATTAGAAAGACCCAAATTGACAGAAACCGTCTTTGAAAAAATTGATTTGATGTGTACTTTGACTTTTTTATTTGTTCCATGTCCCTTGCACTAACACGGAGGATGCAGGATTTATGACCAACAATGCCGCCAACCACCAGGTGGGTATAGGGATGCTTTGGCTTCACTTTTAGGAGCCACCATGTCATCCATCTCTGCCTGGAGCAAATGAGATACAACGTGTACATTTTCGAGACGTGCTATTAGACCATTGAACAGAGCAGCATGGACTGTTTCCCCCTTTTTTTCCAGTTTTATGCTGAGCTGAGCAAACAGGCTTCTTAGTGTAGCTTCATATTTAATGGATAGAAAGTGGATGAATGTATTTTCCCAAAATGTCAAACTATTGCTTTGAAACATCTACTTCAAATATCAAGATTTCATTAGAAGTCTTCTCTATTTATGGGTCTAGTCGACATCCAGGGAGCTCAGTGCCACAGCAGGTGTTTCCCCAGTGTCCACAGCCAGAGATCAGCTCTATCTGTAGTGGTGGGTTGTGCTCCTGTCTGGAACGTGAAGCCCCCCAGTCACACCACACGAAACTCGGACTAAGGGGGAGGAAAGCTTTAACAACAGGGCGCCTGAATGGCTGGCACCTGGGTGATAAACATGATTGTGTAACTCTCTCGTATGTGATAATGCGAATATCGTGCTGTGAGGAGCGGTGGGAGGGGAGTGGACGGGGGGAGGGGGAGAGGGGGGGACTAGAAAATGAAGGAATGGAGGAGGGGAGCGTTGGAGGGGGGGGGAGTCGCATTCTCAAAATTAAAAGTTGTAGCCTATTAGTCTGTTTTTGGTAGCTGAGCACGCGCCCATGCCTAGCACGGCCGCTAATAGGAAAAGATGTGTGGAAGTGTATGATTTATGGTTGCACGAAGGCAGGGGTGGAATAATTTGGTGCAGAACGGGTACTTACTGAACGGCAACACCTTGGCTACTTATCCTTACTTTCTGGTGATAAATTAGCTCTTGTTTAAAGTAGCTGGAGACCAATTTTTCATTTTGATTACTACACTTGATATCTCTTTCTTTCTTACTCTCTCTTTGTCAGCAGTGGTTCTTAGCATTTGTTGTGTATGGCTTAGAGTACGGCGCATGTGTTTGTGTGCATTCAGCCCAGCCCCTGGTCCTTAACCCTTTCATGACTGGCCACAGCAGCACGGTCCCGTGTAAGAACATGGTAACGTTGTCAGTTGTGAGGAGACCCCAAAATGGCCAGAGTGACATGGCTTTCCTCATTGACCGTGAGCTGTCCTGCTGCCAGCTGGATGCAGGGCTGCTGTCAATCAGCGGCCGACCCCTGCCAGGACCTTCCCCTTCTCAGACAAGGTTCCCATTGATCCCCCCGTCGCCCCTCTGACAGGAAGCAGCCTCAGTGGGGGAAATAAGCAGGTGAAATATTAAGTTATAAGTCAGCTTCCAATCAATAAAAACAGCCAGTAGCAGGGAGGGGCAGGGCCAAGTCCCCATGGCGAGAGCCCTGCACTAGCTGTGGGGTAATGCGATTGAGCTCTGTGGATCATACCTGCAGGCAGAGCCGCTCCCTGACTGTGGCCATCACACCAACTCCTCTGCCAAGTCGTGCGGCACAAACTGGCACACGCTCTTATTGTCCTCTGTTTGCCACTGCCAGCCATGCCAGTGCCCGACCAGAGCTGGACACTCTACAGACGGCATAAATAAAACATATGAGAGCTGTAATGAGGAAAGAGCCGCAGGGCCAACAGAGCCAGCGTCCATCGATATACACAGATAGAGAACACGGAAACAGTCCAGTGAGATTGCAGTTGCAACAGAACCAAAAGCTCCACCTTTAGTTTTCACTGAGAACATGCAGCAGTGTGGTGATAATCACACATCTACATTTGCCTCAAGTCCATTGTCCTGACAAGTTTGTTTGAATCAGTGAGTCTCTGGCCCTGGGGTTGGATAGCTTGGCAGGTGTCAGCGATTATCTTGGCCTGTCTTCTGTGTACAGGACAACTGAGGGGCTTGTGTCGAGCCCCTGTCAGCCCCCTCCCTGTTAGGCCTGAAGGGGGCAGGGGTGTGAGGGCAGCAGGGCAGCTCGGAGAGAAGGCCCTTTCTCCTGCAGGGCTACATCTCCAGGGCCTGCTCCTCCAGCCCCCTCTCCACTCTCCACTACGGTCATGCTGCTGACTGACAGCTATCTTATAGCTGCGGGACATGCACCCCGGCAACCTGCCGCTGATAAAATGTTAATGTAATTAACAGATAATGGCGGTTGTTTTTAGCTGTCAATACTCAAACTGGGAAGGGATAAAGGATTGGAGCTGCACAAAGTCACATTCAGATATCTGCCAGCTATTGTAGAATTCAATTATTTCGGCAACACTACCCCCACCTGTCTTCATCTGCTTACCTCCACACCACCATCACAAGCCCCCTCCGCTCCACCCGCCTTCACTGCGATCACATCTGATTGTCTTGTGATATTGACAGCATTTCCTGCGGCCTGCTGTTTAAGCCCGCTTTGGAAGGTTATGGCGCTGGAAGACAGGCCCTTTCTCTGGGCCGGCTGAGGCAAACTTTTTTTTTATTTTCAGCCATGTCTTCCTTCTCGCCGCTATGGGATCATAAATCATATGACTGAGGCAGGCAGCCACAGGGCTCCCCTCACCTCGGACAGTGAGTCTGACACAGACGCGCCTAGCCAGCCCGCCACAAGACAAATGTATTTATATTTGTTGCCAAAAAACACAACGCCTATCAGGACATGGCCAGCGCTGCTTTGGACATCGGCTGCCTGACTATTCTGGTATTTTAATAAGTATCAAGCCCAAACAAGATTAGGCGCTTCCAGTTTACGAATGTCAGTGAAGGCAGCGCTATCACTCATAATAAATGGGCCTATGCAAACAGTGGGGATTTTTGCCATGCATAAGAGCTTGTTTGGTGCGCGCCATGGTGATGCTGTATGCTGATATGCAATTATTCTAAAGAGTATCAAAGTTCAGGTGTGAGTCTACCATCTTGCTGTAGCGGTGGGGGAACGCTCCAAGCAGCTACAGATTACCATAGGAATATTCCATGAATAAAGAGGAAAAAACTTGGGACGATAAGGGGGAGCCTGAGAGTGTGATAAAAGCCATCCCATAATGGATGGGTCTGTGTGTATTCATATTTTGTTTTGGGCCCAGCTCGAGCTGATATGAGTGATAATTCTCGCAGCCGCACCTTTCGCTGGATTTCCTCGTAACAGTGTCAGACTGGAACTTTGATCAGTCCATCTCGAGTGTTTGTGCTCCTGCTCCCTAATTAGCCCAGTTTGTATGTGCTAATGACGCCTAATTATCATTTGTGTAACAAGATTGCTCTCATTGCCATAATGAGAAAAAGTCCTTCCAATGTTGCACGGCTTACAAGCGGGTTTCTGCCGTTATTAGCGGAGTGTTTATGCAATCACATCTAATTGAAGTGTTAATTAAATCAGGAATACCATTTTGCCGAACAAAGACGCTAAGTAGCGGAAGTAGTGCTAAACAACGCCTTCCTCACCAAGTGGCACTCCGAGGTACCCTTCGACCTGCAACAGGCCCCCCCCCCCCCACCACCACACACCAGTCCCCTAGCAGCATCAGCACCAGTGGAGAGAGAGCCAATCAGAGTTGATTGGCATTTTGAACGGCGAGTGAGATCAAGCCCCTCCCTCCCGCCGCTTCGGTGTTAATTGCCATGCACGAGAAGGTGGAGGGGCTGCTGGCTCTTGACCTTGTCCACCCGTCAATATCCACACAGCTCTGGACGAAGGAAATCTCTGGTGACCAGACACACAGCACTAAAGGAAATATCAGTCTAAGTCAATGCTAAGTCAGCAGGCGGATACAAGGAGCACATTATAAGTCTTTAAGTAGACGTGTCGTGAGATTGAAATGTTTTGGATAATTTTTGTACCAGTATTGTTTAATAGGTTTAATTGCAACATAATATATATTGTACTGCAGACTGCCATTTGAGTCTCACATTATTTGCAAAGTGTGATCTGCACATGAGAACACTGCTCCCTGATTCCTTTAAATAATTTGAAGTCAGACTGAGGCAGATTATGGCTTATGAATTTATATTAAATATTATTATATTAAAAATGTTACGAGTCATCACAAGGCACTTTTCTCACTGAAAGTGCGACTGAGGATAAAATAATCTGTGTTTTGGAGGAAATACTGACTGATGGATTTGCAACCTTTCACCAAAAAAGAAGATGTATTTAGCTGAAGGGACATATATAGTGTAGTATAGAGCAGAGCGACTGCCGTAATTGCAAAAAAACTTTCATCAGCTAAATGTATGGCCGTATCAAAACTCACACACACACACACACACAAAGACACACACACACACA